>NC_056739.1:905743532-905906032 GCF_019279795.1 Protopterus annectens
ATAAATACTAAGTGTATCATATTTTTATGTGAATAGTTTATAAGGTATATTACATTTCTTTGCATGCAGTTATATGCTGTTAATTAGTCAGTAGGTTGTATCACATGATTTTAACTTAAGGTATTTAAATGGGATTGATGTGATTGATTGATAGTATTGCACTGAAGAAAGGTTATGCCTGAAAGCTTTCTGTCTTCTATGTTTTTTTATTAAACTGTGGATTTTTGAGATGTTTCTTGGCCTGAGTTTTGTTTTGTTTTGCTGTTTTACTTGGGGCTGAGTTAACCACTGCACTGTTCCTCTTTTTGCTGAATTGTGTTGTTGAACTGGACACCTATAAGGGTATCTGTTAATAGTATGACACAACCAACCATGGATTATGTTGCAGCAACCATGTCTGTAATGTCTAAATGTTCCATTCAAGATTTATTGACTGTCCGCAATAATCCTCCTCTTGTTTGCTTTAGAGGAGAGACCGTTAATCTGGGAGCCGTTGCCTAGTCTAATGAGAACTTTCTAAATAATGTTGCCACCTTGGAGAAAAAGGTACAAATGTTCAAGAAGCTCCAATGGCAACGGATGAGCTTCACTGTGCATTTCTAGGTGGGTGTTGTACCACGCAGGCTTAGAATCTTTAAAATGCCTGCATACGCTAATACCTATTGAGCTGTTGTTGAGGTGGCAGGAAATGAATTTGAAACTTGGAGTGGACTGTATGACTCTCATGAATAACTTTTTTGTAAAATAGAGGCAGAAATGTACCAGAAATTAACTAAATTTGGGAGTGGCAATGTTGCTTTGCCCATCTTTAAATAATGTTTATCTATATATCAGTCTATGTTGGATTGCTTAATGAGTTTTGACATGAAATTACAGTTTACAAAGAAATGTAAGTTGTTAAGGGATCTTAATGATTATAAAAATGGACAAATACACAAAGAAGAAGAGTGAGATCCTGAAGGGGTCTACATATGAAATAGATGAAGTAACATTAACAAACTCTGCCACTTCAATTCCTAATACTCAAAATGAATCACTAGTGAGTACCTCCCAGACATTAGCAGGAAGTAAGACATCATCGGCATCAACCGTAGATACTGGAATCCAACAGGGTGATCAACCTGTCTGTCAATCTATCTTAACGAATGTATATGAGGTTTTTTGGACACCACCCACCCAAATACGACTGGTATTACCAGAGAAAGTTGAAATTTATCGAAGAGATCCATCTAGGGGAGATCGCTGGGACATCGAGATGGAAATGCGATCATAAGAAAGCTCAGCGGTCAGCAGACCAAAAACAAGATGAATCGACCGAAATAAACTGTACTAATGTCATTAACCTGTCAGATTTAGAGTTGGGACCAGATGATGTTGCTGTTTTAAGAAAAGGGTTAAAATTCATACCCTTTAAACATGGGCACTATTGTTCAAGCCCTAACTGACTTAAAACTTTTTACAAGAGTTATAAATTTGAAACTTATTTTTAATAATACTGTAGATGCGGCTAATAGTAATTATAAAAAGTATAGTATAGTTGTACCTAATAGTTTTCCTTTAGTAACTGCACTTGAAAGTATTTGAGAGAGGGAGTGCATTAGTCAAGTGTATTAGAGTAAACTAGGTAGAAAGCATTATAATTTAACAGCTGCTGAGCATGTGGCATTAGTTAGACTTCAAACTAATAAAGAAGTTTGTAATTAAACAAACTGACAAAGGTGGAGCAATTGTGGTAATGAACTTAAATGATTATATGAACTAATTTCTTTCTGATGGGACCACCTTTGTTAAATTAGGAATGTTAGATGTAAAAATATATCTCTGCAGAAGTAACTATGGTGATTTTTGAGTTACAACTTAATGGGGACATATCAGTTGATCTCTTTAGCTGTTTAACTGCACCCTGCCTTACTATTTCTATATGATATGGATTGCCTAAAGTTCATACGAGTATGACACATCCCCCTATGAGACGAATTATCTCTGGAAGGGGGTGGGTAACAGAAACCCTCTCTCTTTATTTAGTCGGTTTTAGGTAATTATTTGCATAAGGTGAGAAGTTACATTAGAGACACAGGGGATTTCTTATCAGAATTGTAAGGCTGGAATGAAACTCAAGTTGAGAAGTAATTTCTTTTGGTGACACTAGACATAAACTCCCTTTTCACTGTTATACCCAATGAGTACTGTTTAGAAGCTATAAGAAGTTTCCTATGCCGAGATACTAACATTGATAATAGAGTTATTGGGAACATCTGTCAGTTACTAGATATGGCTCTTGGTAGTAGTATATTTTTATTTAATAATAAATTGTATTTACAGAAGTCGGGTGTAGCAGTAGGGACTTTTGTAGCAAATTGCTATGTGAAGCTGGTACTTAATGTTTGGGAGAAAGAGGTTATATATAGTAACTCTGCTCCATATAATGATAAAGTTCTTTTTTAAACACATTTTGTTGATGACGTATTTTTTGATCTGGAAAGGTAGTGAGGACCAGCTAAATGGTTTTCTAGAGTACGTAAACTCTTCGACTGGATTCTTGAAATTCATGTTGACTTTTTCTAAGAATTCAGTTGAATTTCTGGATGTTAGAATAGAGAAAAGTGTAGGGAGTTAACCATACGCATATATAGGAAGAGTGTTCATACTGATCGGTATATGCACAAAAATAGTATGCATACACCCCATGTCTTCAATGGAATAGTAAAAAGTCAAATGCTGAGCTTAAGTAGGTTGAATACAAATGAGGATAAATGTAAACAACCAATGAAGGAAATGGCTGAAGAATTTAAGGAAAGGAGGTTTTTAGTACTTAATAAATAAGCACCTATCCAAGCATGTCTTAGGGTCAGTGCTCGGTGTTTTCTCCTGTCTACCTGATGTATCTGGGCATCTTGGGGCAATGCAGCAATTGCCTCATCTACACAGACAACCTTTTCCTCCTATCACCCAACACTACAACCTGTGAGAGATGCACTTATATAGCCAAACTGGAAACAAAACTCTCTTCACCCAAGACTGGACTAGACAGTCAAGAGGAGAAGGTAAACACTTGCACCACACCACACTCATCACATAGTCCCTCAAAACCTACACCACCAAAACACACACATAGAAATACAAAACACACGCTTACATTCATGGAGGCTCTCAATAAAAATCTTCTCAAGCAACAGAGACCTCCAAAGCAGAAACTCAAGTAACCTCCACCCCCCCAACACAACCCAAATGACACACAGCCCACAAACTCAGTGTGCCACTCAACCACAGCCCATAAGGCATAACAGCATAGCCAACACTCTAGTCATAGGTGACTCTGTAGTTAGGGACACTGATGTTCCACTCACCAGGCTAAACAAGGAGACAGTTACTGTCAGCTGCCTGTCAGGTGCCAGGATCCGCCACATAACGCACGCACTCAGGTCACTCCACAACAAGTACAGATATGACTCTGTCATTGTCCATGTTGGTGTTAATGAACTGAGATGTACCTCCCTGGACTACATGAAAAGAGACATGGAGGAGCTCTTTGATCTTGTAGCCCAGGCAGGTATGACCCTAGCCCTGAGTAGCATCCTGCCATCACCCAAAGTGATACCACAGTACAAGGACAAAATGATTGACTTCATCAATTGGCTAAGCTTCTGGTGTCAATCTAAGGGGATCCAGTATTTGTCTGCCTGGGATGACATGATTGACAGACCACAATGCTTTGCCAGAGATGACCTGCACCTGTCACCCTTGGGATTCTGGATACTGGCTAAGGCTCTTACCACCCCTATAGTGCCTTTTTTAGGCAAGGTTCAAATGACAACTTCACCACCGTAACAGGTACAAGCAAGCAAAATCTGAGGGTAATGCTACTCAATGCTAGAAGTCTAAATCTCAAAATGCATTCACTAGAGGCACTCCTTAAAATGGACAATATCAATATCTGTGCAATGACAGAGACCTGGTTCAAGGCTCCAGAGAGCACCCTTGCATTACCATGCTGTAATTCATACCATACCTTTCGGCCACCTAACCTGGATCGAAACACTAAAGGCGGAGGTGTGTCCATATTCATTAAGGATAACCACACCTCCAGGCTAGTTGCTCAGCATAATGCATCCGAGATTATCCAAGTGCAATTAACTCTGGGCAAGACAGCAATCCAAATTGTAACTTGCCACAGATCCCCCACCATGCCCCAGGACTCTCACTCCTCATTTCTTGATACACTGGAAAATATTAGGGTACAACCCAACACCCTAATAATGGGCGATTTCAACTTCCCCACCATTAACTGGGAAAACTACTTATGTACCAACTCTTTTGCTCAACGTTTTCTGGAATTCATAAATTCCAGTGCCTTGGATCACTTATCCACACCCCCACCAGGGACAGCAATATCCTAGACCTGGTCATTACCATCATGGGCGACCGGTATTCCACACCAGAGGTCAATTCCTTGTTGGTCAGATCCGACCACAAGCTAATCACCCTGGACACCCACTTCCCACCCCCCACCCCCATTAGGGAAACCACCGTTAAAAATTTCTCCAAAGCCAACTTCACGTTTCTTAAGACAGAAGTGGCAAACTTCACGACATCCATGCAGACAGATAATAGAGGTACAACTGCTGAATCCTACACAAATGCACTTTATAAGCACTTACACGAGTCCATGGATCGTGCACTCCCTAACAGAACCAAGATGCTATCCTCCAGAAAAAGGAAGCCAATCTGGTGGTCCCCTGCCATAAACAAACTCTACAACAGAAGAAAGAAACTGTTGCAAAAAAGAGTAAAAATCCCATGATTGGAGGAACTCTCTGGTCTGCCTCAGTAAGAAGCTGAGATCCCTCATAAAATCCTCCAAAGCAAGTTACGAAAACAAAATCGCCACTGATTCTAAAGACAACCACAAAGCATTATATAGCTATGTCAAGAATCTCAATGGCAACTCTCAGATCTGCTCTAAGTTACAGCACAATGGCACTAAATATACAGAACCAACTGATATTGGCAACATCCTGGCAGATAAGTTCAGTGCTAACTTTACCCCCCTCTCACCCCCTAAAGGGGCCCATCTCTTTACTGGAAGAATAAAAAGTTCCTGTAATCACGGCTGCACAGGTAAAAACCACATTCTCCAAAGCCAAGAACACAGCATCCATGGGACCTGACAACATCCCAGGCTGTGTTCTACACGAACTGCAGAATAGACTGGCACCCCACCTAAGCACCATGTTCAGTCATAACCTCACCTTAGGCTTTGTGCCCACTGAATGGCGCACACCGATGGTTATCACACTCTGCAAAGGGGGAGCCACCATGGACCCTGGGAACTACTGCCCCGTTAGCCTAATGAGCCTGGTCTGCAAGGCCATGGAACGTATCATCATGGAACTTATAAACAAAGACAGTGGTAATCTCCAAACTCTGGACCCCACCCAGTTCGGGTTTGTAAAAGGCAGATTGTGTCTCCTAAATTTGATAGACATCTTTGAAGTAGTCACCAAAGCCGTAGTCGAGGGTAAGGTTGTTCACACAACCTATCTAGATCTCACCAAGGCTTTTGACACCATTCCCCACTCTGGAATTATTGATAAACTCACTAAACCAGGTATAAATCCTGTGTCACAATATGGGCTGCCAACTGGCTCACTGACAGAACCCACAATATGAAAGTAGCAGACTCTAAATCCAGCTTCAGACCAGTGACAAGTGGAGTACCACAGGGTTCACTCCTAGGTCCTTTCCTGTTTGGTATTTACTTCTCTGAAGTACAGGCTAACACAGAAGGTCTTTGGCTAACGAAGTTCGCAGATGACTGCAAACTAGGAGCCATAATCGAAACTCCTAACGATGTGGACATCCTACAAAAGGGCCTCACTGAGACAGATGCCTGGTGTCAAAGCCATGGCCTCTAGCTGAATGCCAAAAAGTGAATTGTCATCCCCTTTGGTAAAAGCTCTGTACCCATGAGTCACCACATAGGTGGCAATCTACTTAACACAGAAAGTGTGATGAGACCTTTATACGCAGGTAGACAGTAGTCACTCCTTTGATAAACACATGGCCACAGTAGTCAGGAAACCCTTCTACGTGGCACACCTCATCACAAAATCTTTTTCATCCAGGAAAAAAGAGGTCATTGTTCCTCTCTACTCATCACTCATTAAACCCATTATAGAGTACAATGCCCATTTTGGTATGTACCTCACAGGACATCTACAACAACTGGAAAGGCCGCAGAAATACCTCACAAAGAGGATTACCGGACTCAAACAGATGCCCTGTGCAGACCATCTCAAAAAACTCCAGCTTTACTCTGTCGCATATCGCCTACTCAGAGGTGATCTCTGCCTAACATACAAAGTTATGTCAAACCCAGAGCTGTTGGACATGCTCCACTTAAAAAAATCCCAATACCTCCAAGCTACATGCTGTAGAGACCTAAACCTTGTCACCACAATAAACAGAACATGCTGGAGGGGTAGATTCCTGTCCCAGAGCCTTCCCATACTCTGGAATAAAATACCTATCTATATCAAACAGAGCTCCTCATTAGCACTCTTCAAGAAAAATCTTGATGATTGGATGGGAAATAGGAAATTATCCACGGGGATCACCTCTGTGGCTCTGCTCGACAGGGACACAGGAAAATAATTTTCTTGGGTGGCGAAAGCCAGGGTACTTTTTTGGCTAGACTTATATAGGCCCTAGGGCCAATAGCCTAGTACCTACCCATGAACCTATAATTAAGATTTGATAAATAAGAGTTATGCATGAAACAGTTATGAACAGGTCTGGGATAGCAAAACTGTTCTTTAGTAAATAAAAGACTTTACGTCTGGAAATCAAAGTGAAATGTATAATAGACAATAATAGTTAAGTTATGTGACTACTTACAATAATAGAACATCAGAGGTAAGGGAAGTAATATCAAGGAATTCGTATATCTAAAGAGTGATGCCAGGTATAGAGCAACTAATTGAAGATAAACCAAGGTTTGCATACAGGAATAGTAAGAATTTGAAGCAGAGGTTATGTTATGAAGAGATGAAACAATCTGATACAGGTAAAGTAAATAATAAGCAGGGTACTTTTCCATGTAATAACTGTAGTTTCTGTACATATGTTTTAACTGATAACATTTTTATTCATCCTGTAACATCACAAGAGTTTAAA
Source organism: Protopterus annectens (assembly GCF_019279795.1). Taxonomy (NCBI): domain Eukaryota; kingdom Metazoa; phylum Chordata; order Ceratodontiformes; family Protopteridae; genus Protopterus; species Protopterus annectens. Next base: position 905,750,709 of record NC_056739.1, read on the forward strand.
ATTTGCTGCTTTGCAAGTTGTAATACTGAAAACTTTATATATCTTGCAACCTTTGTTAAATGTAGTGTGTTCTTTGTAGGTAAATGCACTAGGAGATTAAAAGATCATATTATAGAACATCGGTCAGAAGTGCATAGGAACATCCCCACAAATGCATTATCTAAGCATGTATTGGATGATGCTGCAAGTCATGAGTTCAAATTTAGAGTTGTAGATGTATTTATGAAGTATGAATAAATCAGTGTGTCAACCAGTCACAGCCCTTAAGGCCAAACACAATGCCTGATACACTAGTAGTAGGTGACTCTATAGTCAGACACACTGATGTCCCGCTGACCAGGCTGAACAAGGAGAGGGTGACTGTGAGCTGTCTATCCGGAGCTAGGATCCGCCACATAACACACGCACTCAAGTCACTCCAAAGCAAGTACAAATATGACTCCGTCATTGTCCATGCTGGTGTGAATGACCTGAGACGTACCTCCCTGGACTACATGAAAAGAGACATAGAGGAGCTCTCCGATTATGTAGCCCAGGCTGGTATGACCCTGACCCTGAGCAGCATCTTGCCCTCACCAAGAATGATACCACAATACAAAGACAAGATGATCAGCTTTAATAATTGGCTCAAGTACTGGTGTCATTCTAAGGGATCCAATGTCTGTCTGCCTGGGATGACATGTTGGACAAGCCACGCTGCTTCGCAAGGGATGGCTTACACCTGTCACCACTGTGCTTCCGGATATTGGCTAAGGCTCTTGCCACCCCCATAGTGCCTTTTTTAGGCAAGGCTCAAAAGACAAACCCACCTCCTTAGAAAACAAAAATGGAAAAAAACTAAGGGTAATGCTGCTCAACGCCAGAGGTCTAAATCTCAAGATGCAGGCACTTGATGCACTCCTCAGCATGGAGAGCATCAACGTCTGTGCAGTAACTGAAACCTGGTTCAAGGCTCCTGAGAGCACCCCAGCTATACCTCATATCATGCTTTTCGGCTCCAAAACCCGGGCGAACCACAAAAGGAGGGGGAGTGTCCATATTCATCAAGGACACCCACACCTCCAGGTTAGTAGCAACACATGAAGCATCAGAGACCATACAGGTACAACTAACCATAGGCAAAACTGCTATACAACTGGTAGCATGTTACGGACCACCCTCCCAGTCTCAAGAACCCCACTCAGCCTTCCTGAAAACATTGGAGGATATGAATGTATCACAAAATACCATCATACTGGGAGACTTCAACTACCCAAACATAGATTGGGTACATTATTCTAGCCCTAATACCCTAGCCCAAAGGTTCCTGGAATTCATAAATTCAAATGCACTGGAACAACTAGTCACCTCTCCCACTAGGGGAGATAATATAGTGAGATCTGACCACAAACTAATCACCCTGAATATACATATCCCACCTCCACCCCCAGCACAAAAGACCACAGTGAAAAACTTCTCAAAAGCAGACTTCACTCTTCTTACGACTGAGATGGTATCCTTTAAGCCTACTGTGCCAGTGGATACCACATTACACAATGCCGAATCCTTCACAAATGCTTTCTATGGACATCTCCAAGAATGCATGGATCATGCAATCCCAAATAAATCCAAGTCCCTCTCCACCAAAGGCAAGCGTCCTGTCTGGTGGACCTCAGCCATTAACAAATTGTATAACAAAAGAAGGAAGCTACTGCACGTCAGAGCAAAATCCCATGAAGGGAAGACATCTCTGATCAACATTAGCAGAAAACTACGTTCTCTCATAAAAACATCCAAGGCCAACTTTGAGAGAAAAATCGCTAAGGACACTAAAGATAACCACAAAGCCTTCATCAGCTATGTTAGAAACCTGGGCGGAAACCCTCAGATATGCTCAGAGTTGGTTCACAACAACAAAAAATACACTAAACCCACAGATATTGCCAACATTCTGGCTGACAGGTTCAGTGCAAATTTCTCCCCTCCCTCACCCCCAAAAGAAGAAATACTTATCCCAGCTGAATGTAATCTCCCTGTCATCTCAGATGTCCAAGTGAGAACCGCCCTTAACAAAGCTAAAAACACAGCATCAATGGGACCTGACGGTATCCCGGGTTGCGTGTTACGTGAACTCCAGGAGGAGCTAAACCCACACATAAAAATGCTATTTAACCTTAGCCTTACTTCGGGATATGTACCTGAACACTGGCGTACAGCAACAGTGGTCCCACTCCACAAAGGGGGTGCCTCTACAGACCCTGGAAACTACCGCCCCATAAGCTTAACCAGCCTGGTCTGCAAAGCTATGGAAAGAATCATTATGGAACTCATAAACAGAGACATAGGGGACCTACAGACACTTGACCCCACCCAGTTTGGCTTTGTAAAGGGCAGATCCTGCCTTTTGAACCTGGTTGACTTTTTCGAAACAGTCACTAGAGCCATTGATGAGGGCAAAGCATCCATACAGCCTACCTGGACTTGGCTAAGGCCTTCGACACAATACCCCACTCAGGCATCATAGATAAGCTCAACAGCTTAAACGTAAACCCTTATGTCACTAGATGGGTTGCAAACTGGCTAAAGGACAGAACCCATAAAGTTAAAATCGCTGGAGCAATGTCAGACTCAAAGCCAGTCACAAGTGGTGTGCCACAGGGATCTGTCCTGGGATCCCTCTTGTTCAGCATTTATTTCTCAGATGTTAAAGCAAACATGGGAGGGCTGTGGCTGACAAAGTTGGCAGATGACTGCAAACTAGGCGCCATAGTCGATACACCAGTGGACACATACATCCTACAAAAAGGCCTCACAGAAATGGACAACTGGTGCCGGAGTCACGGCCTTAAACTAAATGCCAAAAAATGTATAGTCATCCCCTTTGGGAAAAACAAAGTACCCACAAATTATCACATAGACAGCAACCCACTGAGTACGGAAAAAGTAATCAGAGACCTAGGGACCCAAGTCGACAGTGACCTCTCATTTGACACCCACGTTGCCAAAGTGGTCAGAAAAACATTCTACCTGGCACACCTCATCATGAAGGGATTCACATCCAGATCCAGGGATGTCATTGTACCCCTGTACTCCTCCCTCATCAGACCCATGATTGAGTACAATGCCCCATTTGGTATGTACCTCACCCAGCATTTTCAACAGCTGGAGAGACCACAAAAGTACCTGACCAAGAGGATCAAGGGTCTCCAACATATGTCTTATTCTGCCAGACTAAAGAAACTTCAGCTCTATTCAGTAGCATACCGCCTGCTCAGAGGTGATCTCTGCCTGACGTACAAGGCCATGTCCAATCAGGATCTGATGGACATGCTCCACCTCAAAAAATCCAAATCCATCAGGACCACGAGAGCTAAAGACTTAAACCTCGGCACAAGTATGAATAGGACATGCTGGAGGGATAGATTCATAACCCAGAGGCTTCCCATGCTTTGGAACAAGATCCCAGTTCATATTAGGCAGAGCCCCTCACTGACTCTCTTCAAGAGAAATCTTGATGAGTGGATGGGAGATCGTAGGTTTACCCCAGGGGTCACATCTGTGTCACTGCTAGACAGGGGCATAGTAAACTAATTCTATTATATAAGGGGACCTTCATTGTGTCACTACTAGACAGAGGCACAGTATTCTAAATTTATTCTGTACATTTTTGTACCATTTCATGGGGTGGCAAAAGCCACATCACTATGGCTAGGCTTACAAATGCCCCAGGGCAGATAGCCTAGTACTATACTATGAAACTATGAAACTATGAATCATAGAAGGAGCAATGATAATAATGTTTTAGAAATAAGAGAAAATTACTCAATATTGAGACTGGCTGCAGATAGATATCCAGGGATTAACAATACTGTTAGTTTGAAGCCTATCCTAGTCAAGAAACAAATGCAATATAAATAATAAGTGTATCATATTATATAAGATTTTAAGTGAATAATTTATAAGCTATATTACATTTCTTTGCATGTAGATGTTCTTCGTGTTTCATTGTTGCAGTCATCATGTTTGAGTTATCCCTGCCAGGGTAGCCCTCGGCCGGCCGAAATACCAGAGGCTTAGTATTTCTGTGTCAATTGCTGTCGCTTCAGGACTGATGTCAGGTCATCAGTAGTATAAAGTAAGGCAACTGATGCCATTACATCAGTCTTTCTTGCTGCGGAGCCCGAAGCAGAAGCAGTTCGCACGAGTGCTGGTCGGCTACCTTAGTTTTGTCTTCCGAATTGAAACTGAAGTCTTCTAAAGCTAAGTACCCTACTGGGGATCCTTTTTTCTTGCACTAACTGATGTCAGAAAAAGTTAACAATTGTCTCACTTGTGGATAGCAAATACCACACCGAGACTTTCATTCTTACTGCATCACTTGCTTAGGCCCAGACCACAACATCCCCCGCTGTCACTTCTGTGCTTTGTTCAACGCTAGAACTACACGTTGTCGGGCCATTATTGTAGCTAGATATTTTCGCTTACAGTCCTCAAATTCCTAAATTACTTCGGTAAGCCATCAGACAGCAGATCTTCTGAAAAAACATAAAGATAAAGACAGAGACAGACTACAAAGGTCCAAACCTACTGACAATGCTCCCATTAAGCTGGTCGTCAGTTTTCTGATCCTCAGTGAGGCACTTTCGCAGCCCCTGATGCCCGCTTCTCTGGATTCCCAGGCTGCTACCAGGACCCTTTCAGAGTCCGGTGTGCCTCATAACTCTTCTTTGACTAAGGATCCTACGGTTGGCTCTAACTTGGATCGGTCCGGAAATGCTGAGCAGGCTCCAGCTTCAGAGGAAGTCCTTTGCACTACCGATTCTCGACACAAACGTATGACTTCTTTCGTGTCTACCATTCTTTTGAAAACTACTGAGTTTCTTAGGCCCAGGGTACGAAACACATCCAAGAAACCGATTATCCAATGTCAGACACCTGCTTCCTTGCCTCAGTCTCAGATGCTTAATGGCGGAAGACCTTATCATGCTGATCAGGGGAAGCCAAGCTACCCCTTCCAAAAGAAAAAGAGATCTGTCCCCTGTAGTTTTGCCTGAACAGGAGTCTGATGACTCTGATGCATCTGAATATGAAGATATGCAGCCCCTCTCTCCTTATGAGAATTCTGATGCAGAGGATTCCATTCCTTCAGCCTTTCCCCCAGATGACTTTTTCTTTGGGGAAACCCTTCATACCTTAAGGGAGCATTTCCAATAACACCCTTCTTCCTGCACCCAGAAAACCAGACAGGTGTTACGGAGTTCCTGACTCACGCAAATTTATTTTTAAAAATCCTACTGCTGACCCTGAGGTGATTTCTCAAGGGCCTAAAGGAATTAAAGCAACCTCTGCTAAGAATCCCACCCCCTCAGACAGGGATTCCCGAGCACTAGATAGATGGGGTAAAAAAGTATTCACCTTTGCCACTCTTGCAGTCAGAGCACTAAATTGACAGTTCTATATGCTAAAATTGCAGCAACATACCCTGGAACATCTCAAACAAAAAATGTCTTCCTTTCCTGCTTGTGCGGAATCTAAAGAGTTACAAGAGTTAATGCATTCTGCAAGTCAAGTAACCAAACACACCTTGCACTGTGGTTTTGACACCCTAGAAGCTTCTTGCAGGGCAGCAGTCACTGGTTCTGTCCTTAGAAGGCATGTATGGCTTAAAGAACAGCCCTCGCCAGACCATGTTAAATCTAAATGGTTGGATGCCCCCTTGCACAAAGACAACTTATTTGGCACTAAGGCAGAAGAGGTCTTAAAAAAGATGGAAGAAAAAGCAAAATCTATGCAGACAGTTAAGGATTTCTTACAGGTTCAGCCACCCAGGTTCAGCAGGCATTGTCCCTCCAAGCACTGGTTCTCTCCTGCTCCCACCAGGTCAGTTCAGCCCAGACGCCGGGGAACCAGACCCCCCAGGCAGCAGCCACAGGGAATGCAGAGATCTAAGCAGTGTACTTCCTCCACTTCTAAACCAGGGAGTTCTAAGCCACCCCCCTTATGGTAAGAACTTACAATGACCCTCCCCCCCACCCCTCCCTCTGCCCACCTACACTTACCCCAGGAGGAAAACTCTCTTTTCACGCAAGCACCTGGGCCACCATTACCAATGACCGATGGGTTTTCAACATAGTGTCCCAGGGATACAAATTTTCTTAACACACCCTTCCACCTCCAAAACAGTTCTCAGGTCTACCTCCAAACCAGTAGGCAGAGGTGGAAAAACAAGTCCTTTCTGTGCTCTCTATGAGGGCAGTAGAGCATGTTCCTGCAGAACAGAAAGGCCAAGGTTTCTACTCCAGATCTTTTCTGGTACCCAGAAAAGAGGGCACCTGGCGCCCCATCCTTGATCTGTCCATTCTAAACACCTTCCTGGTGATACCAAAATTCAAAGTGCTCACCCTCCAGCAGCTGCTACCCATGTTCTCCAAGGATGCCTGGCTAGCCACCCTAGACCTAAAAGAGGCCTACCTCCACATTCCTATCAGGGAATCATAGAGGAAATATCTCCGTTTCAGGGCAGGATCTCAGCACTTTCAGATGTTCTTCATCTTTCACTGTTGCAGTCATCACATTTGGATTATTCCTGCCAGGGTAGCCCTCGGCCGGCCCGAATACCAGAGGCTTAGTATTTTTGTGTCGGTTGCTGCCGCTTCAGGACTGACGTCAGGTCATCACTAGTATAAAGTAAGGCAGCTGATGCCATTCCATCAGTCTTTCTTGCCGAGGAGCCCAAAGTAGAAGCAGTTCGCATGAGTGCCGGTCGGCCTCTACCTGAGTTTCATCTTCTGAATTGTAGCTGAAATCTTCTAAAGCTAAGTACCCTGTTGGGGATCCTTTTTTCTTTCTCTAACCAATGTCAGAAAAAATTAACAATTGTCTCGCCTGTGGAAAGCAAATACCACACCGACACTTTGATTCTTACTGCGTCACTTGCTTAGGCCCAGACCAACGATGTCCCTCGCTGTAGCTTTTGTGCTTTGTTCAGTGCCAGAACTATAAGTCGTTGGGCCCTTATTGTAGTTAGATATTTTTGCTCTCAGTCCTCGAATTCCGATATGGCTTCAGTAAGCCATCTGACAGCAGGTCTTCCGAAAAAACATAAAGATAAAGACAGAGACAGACTGCACAGGTCCAAACCTACTGACGATGCTTCTGTTAAGCTAGTTGTCAGTTCCCCAGTCCTCAGTGAGGTGCTTTCACAGCCCACAATGCTTGCTTCTGTGGATTCGGAGGCCGCTACCGAGACCCTTTTGGAGTCCAGTATGCTGCAAAACTCTTTTTCGACTAAGGAACCTGGGGTTGTCTCTGCCTTGGATGGGTCCGGAGCTGCTGAGCAGGCACCGGCTTCTGAGGAAGTACTTCGCACTACCGATTCTCGACACAAACCGATGACTTCTTTCACGTCTACCGTTCTTTCGAAAACTACTGAGTTTCTAAGGCCCAGGGTACGAACAATGCCTAAGAAGCCGATGACCCAATCTCAGACACCTGCTTCCCTGCCTCAGTCTCAAATGCTTAAAATGGTGGAAGACCTTATAATGCTGATCAGGGGAAGCCAAGCTACCCTTTCCAAAAGAAAAAGAGATCTGTCCCCAGTAGTTTTATCGGAACAGGAGTCTGATGACTCTGATGCATCTGAATATGAAGACATGCAATCCCTCTCTGCTTATGAGAATTCTGATGCAGAGGAATCCATTCCTTCAGCCTCTTCACCCGAGGGATTTTCCTTTGGGAAAACCCTTCATACTTTAAGTGAGCATTTCCAGTGGGAATGTCAGGACTACCCTCAGTCTAAAAAGAGACTCAGAGAATTCTTAGATCTTCCACAGCACAGACCCTTGGCCATTCCTCTTGTCCTGGATATTGTGGATGATGTTTCCTTGGAATCTAGTTTGACTCATGACACTCTCCCTCCTTCTCCCAGAAAACCTGACAGGTATTACAGAGTCCCTGACTCACACAAATTTATTTTCAAAAATCCTACTCCTGACCCTGAGGTTATTTCTCAAGGGCCTAAAGGAATTAAAGCAACTTCTGCTAAGAATCCCCCCTCAGATAGGAATTCCTGAGCACTAGACAGATGGGGTAAAAGAGAATACACCTCTGCAACTCTTGCTATCAGAGCACAAGCACTAAATTGTCAGTTCCATATGCTAAAATTGCAGCAATATATCATGGAACTCCTCAGACAAAAAATATCATCCTTTCCTGCTTGTGCAGAAAATAGAGAGTTACAAGAGTTAATGCACTCTGCAAATCAAGTAACTAAGCACACCTTACACTGTGGTTTTGACGCCCTCGAAGCTTCTTGCAGGGCAGCAGTCACTGATTCTGTCCTTAGAGGGTATTCTTGGCTTAAGGAACAGCCCTTGCCAGACCATGTTAAATCTAAATTATTGGATGTACCCTTGCACAAAGACAATTTATTTGGCACCAAGGCAGAGGAGGTCTTAAAAAGATTGAAGAAAAAGCTAAATCTATGCAGACAGTTAAGGATTTTCTACAGGTCCAGCCACCCAGGTTCAGTAGGCATTGCCCGTTTAAACACTGGTCCTTTCCTGCCCCCTCCAGGTCATTTCAGCCCAGGCCCCGGGGAAGGAGACCCCGCCAGACAGCAGCCACAGGGTAGGCAGAGATCAAAGCAGTGGAGTTCTTCCACTTCAAAACCAGGGAGTGCAAAGCCACCCCTTATGATAAGAACTCACAGTGACTCTCCACTTCCACCCCATCCCTCTGCCCACCTGCTTGTGCCCCTAGGAGAAAAACTCTCCTTCCACGCAAGCAACTGGGCCACCATTATCAACGATCGATGGGTCCTCAATATAGTAGCCCAGGGTTACATATTTTATTTCCACACTCCGCCAACCCCAGAAGGGTTCCCAGATCTTCCTCCAAACCAGTGGCCAGAGGCCAAAAAGCAAGTCCTTTCCCTGCTCCCTATGAGGGCAATAGAGCACGTTCCTGCAGAACAGATAGGCCAAGGTTTCTACTCTAGACTTTTCCTGGTACCCAGAAACGAGGGTACCTGGAGCCTCATCCTTGATCTGTCCCCCTAGACCTAAACGAGGCCTACCTCCACATCCCAATCAGGGAATCATGCAGGTAATATCTACGTTTCAGGGCAGGATCTCTGCACTTCCCTTTGGCTTATCTACTGCTCCCAGAGTTTTCACCAAATGTCTGGCTCCCGCCATTGCTTTTTGCAGACAAAGAAATATACAAATTTACCCATACTTAGATGAATGCCTGATTCAGGCAGACAGCCAGGAAAAGCTGCTCAGGCACCTGACCTTGTAAAGTCCCTACTGACCTCCCTAGAGTACACTGTCAATGAAAAGAAATCCATTCTAGTGCCCACCCAAAGGATTATATTCTTGGGAGTAAGCCTGGACACAGCATCCCAGATGGCATACCTTACACCAGGAAAGCAAACTTACCTGACAGCCTACTTCTCTCAACTAGTCACCAGAACCCAGTTATCCACAAGAAAAATCCTTCAGGCTCTGGGGTTCATGTCATCTTGCATTCTACTCATTCCATATGCCAGACTGCATATGAGGAAACTTCAGTGGGACCTAAAAAGCCTTTGGTGTCAACACTCTCAAGACCTGGAAACTCTTGTACCAGTGATACCTTGCCTAAGGACAGATTGTCTTTGGTGGGCAGCAGCATGCTCTTACAACAAGGGACTACCTTTCTTACCACCACCCCGCCACCCAGACCCTCACCACAGATGCATCAGACTATGTCTGGGGTGCACACCTGGATGGCAGGTGCATACATGGCCAATGGAGCCCACAGCAAATACATATGCAGATCAACCAAAAAGAGATGTTAGCTGTCTGGCACGCATTGACAGCTTTCAGGCCCCTTCTCTCCCCAGAGGTTCTCCTGATCAAAACAGACAACACCACTGTGATGTGGTACATCAACAAGCAGGGATGGACTCACTCCTACCCTCTATGCAGGCTCGCCATGACCCTTTGGCACACAGCCTCACCATGCAACTACATCTGTTAGCACAATTCCTGCCATGCTCTCTAAACTCTCTGGCAGACAACTTAAGCAGAGATCTTCTGGACCCACACGAGTGGCAGCTAGACCAAAGAACCTTCTCTCTAATAATTCAGAAATGGGGCACCCCAAAGGTCAACTTGTTTGCTACCCACTCCAACCATCAGCTCAGCAGGTTCTGCACCAGGGAGCCTCACTGCAGGGCCTGGAAAGTGGATGCCCTCTCCTTCCCCTGGGTCCACCTCTCGATCTATGCATTTTCCCCACTACCTCTCATTACAAGAGTACTTCTCAAAATAAGGGAGGAAAGACTAAGGACAATTCTGATTGCTCCAGCCTGGCCTCACCAGCAATAGTACCCACTGCTGTGCAGCCTGTCCCCTCTGCCACCATGGCATCTTCCTCAGACCCCAACCCTCCTGACCCAGAGGGAAGGAGAATTCATGCATCCCCAATTGCAGACCCTCAATTTGGTAGCCTAACTTATTCCCTGACTACTGATCAAGCTGCCAATCTTAGTAAACAGGTTCTAGATGTTATATGTGTGGCTAGACGCCCTAGCACTAGAACGTCTTATGCTGACAAATGGAAAAGGTTCTGCACCTGGATTCAGGCTAAGGGAGCTGATACGGCACAGCCCTCCCTATCTCTCATCCTGGATTACCTAGCTAACCTTCTTCATAGTGGTCTCTCCTTTTCCTCTATTAAAACTCATGCCTCTGCTATCTCAGATCATTTCAACACCGAGCACCCTCTTTTCTCACACCCTCTGATCAAACAGTTCCTAAGAGGGGCTAGCAACTTGAGGCCACGCAGAAGAGCACCTACCCCAGCTTGGAGCCTAAACATTGTGCTGGAAAAGCTCACCCTGCCCCACTTTGAACCAGCATCTTCAGCAGAGTTAGTTTCTCTCCTGACAGTCTTGCTTTTGGCCATCACTTCAGCCAGAAGAGTATCCAAGCTACAAGCACTTATGGCTGTAAAGCCCTTCATCATCTTCCATGCTGACAGGATGTCTTTTAGGACTGACCCATCCTTCATGCCCAGATTGGTGTCCAGTGTGGCTCTCAACCAATCCATTCATTTGCCCACCTTTTTCCCTAACCCAAAAAACAAGGGGGAAAGGATCCTGCACTCTCTAGATGTGCACAGACAGCTCAGATTCTACCTAGACAGGACTAATTCATTCAGAAAGACTGATCAATTGCTTGTCCTCTTGGCTGTGTGGGGAAATCCCAACAAATCATTTCCAAATGGATAGCACACTGCATCCACTTCTGCTACAAGAAACACAGAAAGCCTCCCCCCAAGGGGGTCAGGACTCACTCCACCAGAGCAGCCTCCACCTCTGCAGCGTTCCTCAGTGGAGTCCCCACCAGGGACATCCTGGATGCTGCCACCTGGACATCTGTTCACACTTTTACCAAACATTACCACCTGCCTATATTCTCCAAATCCAGGGCAGGGTTTGCCTCTGCAGTCTTGCAGGGCATCCTAGCCAGCCAGTTTCCTTGACTGCCACTACCCATTTCCTCAGCTTTGGGAATCAACCCAAATGTGATGACTGCAACAGTGAAACACGAAGAACAAAGTACAGTTGTGTACACTTACCATAAATGTAGATGTTTGAGTGTTTATTCACTGTTGCAGTCCTGGTTTCCCTCCCTCCCTCCATCCCCCTATTTTTTCTTCTTATTCCTTACAAGGGACATATTGGTATTTACTTTCTACTGGAGTTCTTCCACCAGAACCTGGCTCCCACTTGGGGGCTCCTGACAGGTTAGGGCAAGAAAAACAGATGTAATGGTGTCAGCTGCCTTACTTTATACTACTGACGACCTGACGTCTGTCCTGAAGCGACAGCAACCGATGCAGAAATATTAAGCCTCTGGTATTCAGGCCGGCTGAGGGCTACCCTGGCAGGGTTCTGAAGAAATCTGGTAAATGCAGATGAAAGCGCTCAACCATACTTACTAGATGTACTTTGTGGTGCTGGCAGTTATCGAATAAAGTTGTGTGACAAAAAGCAACAGGCGAGTTTGCTTCTGATTCACGGCTCGAGTCCAGGGGATCTACGCTTGCTATCTTAAGAGTTATTGTTTGTTTTGTTCTACTTTGGTTAGTTAGGCCAGCTCTCAGAATCCAGATGCTAATCCTCTAGCCCCAAGAAGGCCAGACAAATTTTACAGGGCCCAGGGTCATTCGTTATATAAAAATCCAATGGCAGGCCCTGATACATCCTGTTGAAGCTACAAAGGGTATTAAACTTCTACCTGGGAGGAATAATACTATTCAGCAACAAAGAAAGTAGACTCCTGGATAAATATGGTAAGTAGACTGATAGTTCTGCTACCTTAGCATTTAGAGCTCTGACTTTGTCAGGCTGATATTTTAAAGTTCCAAAACATGTCTTGAAGCTGGTGTTGGAACATGAGACTACAGACGAGGAAATCTGTACCCATAGGACAGCTCATTCAAATAGCCATACATATAGGTTAATAAAGCATTAAGTGTCCTTATGCTGCTGCTGATGCAGCATCTCGAGCAGGCTTCCGAAGAGGACAGTTGTGCTCTTGGATTTGAATTTTATGTTGGAAAAACTGGCCCCTCTACCCTATGAACCAACAGGAGCAGCTCAAATATACTACCTTTTGTGGAATATCGTATTTCTGGTAGTAGCCATTTCAGCCTGGAGGGTGTCTGAATTAAAGACACTCATAAAGCAAGAAATGCTTGTGTACCAATCCCTCACTTTAGCCAAAAGGTGCGACAGAGGTTGCACTGAATCATGACATTCCGCTCCCAAAACAAAGGGAAAGAAAGTCTTTCATCTGCTGAATGCACACATACATTAAGGTACTCCTACCTAAATTGAACAAAGGCCTACAGAAAGAATGATACACTTTTTATAGCCTTTGGAGAAAACAAAAAGGGGCTGTGTTTCTGAAAGCAGACATTTCCAAGTGGATTTCACTTTGTATTATTCTGTGTCACACATGCCTTGGAAAATATTTACCAAGTGAGGTAAGATCATGTTCTACGAGGCACACAAACAAAATGGTTACCTTCCTGTCAACAAATGGGAATCCATGTTTGTTTTCAAAATGTTAATGATCGATACTCATCTGTGAGATCACTTGTATGCAGCTGTCTGAATTTTCCCTGGAAAGACAAATTGCCAGTGTAGTGGGGACTTCCCCTTTCCTTGTATTGGAGTGACCTTGGTGTTTATAGTAGTGAGTACTACAATATAATAGGTATTGGAGTGCTGGGGATGTAGCAAGGGAAGGGTTGCCTACCTGCAAAAAGTGTTTTTTTTTTATTCCTAAATGTTGTTTGCATTTAGAGGTTTCACTCATTTGTGAAAGAACTTGCGTGAGACAATCACAAGTGTGTCATATAACTTGTAGGGCAGCCTGACAAAAATGTACTGGAGGCTTGTGCCTGGTCATCAGTCCACATCTTTTCCAAGCACTGCAGGATAGATGTCACATCTTGGACAGAGCAAGGTTTGCTGCAGCAATCCTGAAGGGAATCGTGTTCTCTTCATCCTTGGGGTTGCCAGGTTCCCAAGGGCAGTTGGTGTTGACAGCTGTAAGACTTTTCCTTGAAGTTACGACTGAAGCAGTGACTTAACATAAAGAGCATTATGCACTTGTGATACTGCATTACCATAACTGCAGATATTTGAGTGTTATCACTGTTGCAGTCCACGTTTTATCCTCTGTTATTAACTGTGGAGTGCAGCAGGGGTGAGGATGGAACCAAACTTACACCTTTCCCCACAATTTTTCACACCAGTGTTCCTGCCCCTGTAAACCAGCAGTATGCAGAGTGTGATAAGACTGTTAGCACTGCATTCGGCATCTTACACAGTTCCCTTTTCTCTGGCACACATCTTGTATTTTTACAGTCTTGACAAACTTTAGCAGAGGGCAAGAAAAAATAGAGGATGGCTGATTGTACATCTGTCTTTTTTACAGATGTGGAGATGTTTGGAGGTTGTGAGACATAAGGTCAATATAGGTAGGAAGGGTATGTGCTCTGAAACTCTATCCAGACATAGAACTTTCCTTTAGACAGAAATCCTTGAAGCTATGACTGCAGTAATGACTACGCTCAAACAGTTACAATTTGGTAAGTTGATAACACAACTGTACTTTTCTTAATGTTGAAATTCCATGGTACAGCAAACTGAATATTAATAGAGGTAGGCATCATTATAGGATAAATACTTATGGAATATTTGGGCTGATTAGGCTGGATGTGAAAATGGGCCTGGGTTTGTACTGAGAATATAATTAGCAGATGGCTTCTGTCAGTGAGATATTTCACATCTCTTCAGAACTGACTCAAACTGGTTATGGTTTTATGTTGTCTGTCATTAACGCAAGAAACATTGTGTGCCTTTTGCTCAGTTTTATCCTTGCTTTGTAGAACGCGTAATCTTTCCTTATGCCAGAAGGAGTGGTTCTTTTCTATTTTACTCAGATGTGATCTTTGTAAGAGGATCTACTTTAGTAGACCAAAATACCATTTACCCAAAACCCATATAACCAAGATGAAAAGGCCAACAGCACGTGAACACCAACGTCCCGGAACGCTGACTTACCACTTCAGGTAAGTAAACATTTGGCCATCCTTAAAAACAAATGAAACCGAACGAAAACAAACTCACCAGTGTGGGGGGGGGGGTTTGCCCCCCCACACACACACACACACCCCCAACTAAATGTACAAACTCTGTGATCACACTACAGCAGGGTTAGGGGCAAAGCTTGACGGGATGGCCAAGCGTTTACTTACCTGGAGTGGTGAATCAGTGTTCCAGGATGTCAGTGTTCTCTTGGTGTCGGCCTTTTCATCTCAGTTATCTGAAATTTGGGTAAGTGGTATTTCGGTGTATTGAAGTAGACCCTTGTAAGATCATTGCTCGACCACTAATAACTACTTCCTCTAAACTTAAGTTATCTGAAGGGCATATCTTGAAGATGACAGAAGATGGAGTCAAGGTAGTCTAGGGATTCCTGAGCACTTGTGAAATTATGGTCAGCCAGAAGGGAGGATTCAAAGAATACAGTGATTCTGGAGAAGTCCCATCAACTGATAATTCTAATCAGGACTTTCATCTTTTCCCTGCCAGATGAACACCAGCACCAGAATGGTAGGCTCTAGTATGTGGTTATTTTTGAACTAGATAAGTTTTCGAGTCCAAAACTGACCCATTTCATAGGTTCATAGGTAGGTACTAGGGTATTGGCCCTAGGGCCTTTATAAGCCTAGCCAAACGGTACCCTGGCTTTTGCCACCCAAGAAAATTATTTTCCTGTGCCCCTGTCAAGCAGAGCCACAGAAGTGATCCCCAGGTTTCCTATCTCCCATCCAATCATCAAGATTTTTCTTGAAGAGTGCTAAAGAGGAGCTTTGTTTGATATAGATATGTAGTTTATTCCAGAGTATTGGAAGTCTCTGTGACAGGAATCTATCCCTCCAGCATGTTCTGTTTATTGTGGTGACAAGGTTTAGGTCCCTAGATCGTGTAGCTTGGAGGGATTGGGATTTCTTTAAGCGGAGCATGTCCAACAGCTCTGGGTTTGACATAGCTTTGTAGGTTAGGCAGAGATCGCCTCTGAGTAGGCGATATGCGACAGAGTAAAGCTGGAGTTTTTTGAGACGGTCTGCGTTGGGCATCTGTTTGAGGCTGGTAATCCTCTTTGTGAGGTATTTCTGTGGCCTTTCCAGTTGTTGTAGATGTCTTGTGAGGTACATACCAAAAGGGGTGTTGTACTCTATAATGGGTCTAATGAGTGATGAGTAGAGGGGAACAATGACCTCTTTTTTCCTGGATGAGACACCTTTTGTAATGAGGTGTGCCATGTAGAAGAATTTCCTGACTACTGTGGTGATGTGATTATCAAAGGAGAGACTACTGTCCACCTGTGTCCCAAGGTCTCTTATCACACTTTCGGTGTTAAGTAGACTACCGCCTATGTCGTAGTTCATGGGTACAGAGTTTTTACCAAAAGGAATGGCAGTACACTTTTTGGCATTGAGCTTGAGGCCATGGCTTTGACACCAGGCATCTGTCTCAGTGAGGCCCTTTTGTAGGATGTCCACATCGTTAGGAGTTTCGATTATGGCTCCTAGTTTGCAGTCATCTGCGAACTTCATTAACCAAAGACCTTCTGTGTTAGCCTGTACTTCAGAGAAGTAGATACCAAACAGGAGAAGGACCTAGGACTGAACCCCGTGGTACTCCACTTGTCACTGGTCTGAAGTTGGATTTAGAGTCTGCTACTTTCACAGTGTGGGTTCTGTCAGTGAGCCAGTTGGCAGCCCATCTTGTGACATAGGGATTTATACCTAGTTTAGTGAGTTTGTCTATAATTCCAGAGTGGGGGTGGTGTTGAAAGCCATATCCCAGAGTAAAGGTAAAAAGAAAATAGCAGATTTACAAATAGAAACTGAAACAATCCAGAAGTCTAAGAGATATAAATGCATACATACCTACAGAAGAAAAGGAGAAAAATAGGTCATCTCTAAAACAATACGTCTTTCTAATCTCTACAAAGTTAAATAAATACAAAATCTGAGTACATTACCTATAGAGAAGAGTGAATAAAAACTAAGTCTGTTAAATTTAGTGAAGAATGTTTCTCATTTGGGTCAGGAAATAAAATGAAGTAAATGTGTGTCGTTAGAAGACTTTTTATGGGAAAATAACTGATAGTGTCAAATTCATCTGAGTTCTATTCATTTTGTTATAAAATATTGTTGTATAATATTCTCAGGCTTGTACACACACAAAAGTTAAAGTTGTGACATAGTCAAGTCTTTCTGACTAGAACACAACCATTCAGACCAGGAGAGAATGTGCGTCTTGAGCCATCTGTAGAGTAGGAATAATGGAATTTAGCCTTTGTTGTCAGATATTACTCTTGGCTCCTAACCAGCTGAGATTTACATTGCCTACTACTGTTACATTTCTGTGGTTGCACTGAGTGTTTAGAATATATCTGATCATAGTTTTAGGGCCACTGCTTGAACCTTAGTCTTCCTTCCAGTAAAAACATGTAAAACTGTCCATTCAGTGTGGGTTTGGGATGCTGTCATAGCAAATAACTATAGAAGCCTGTGAGCCACTTTATGCACAAATCATTTTATTTATTTACGTATGTGGTTGGTGACTGGAAAAGTGGACTAAAAGTGGCATCCTGAGGAACAAGGTGTGCATCACACCATTTCTAATCCTGTCTCCAGGTCTGGGCCCTTAATGAGGTGATGCAAGTCTTAGAGATCTCAAACTAAATTAGGAGGTGAGGATTGAGACACATTTTTATTTATTTATTGGCATTTGTTTACTGGGATAGTCCAATGGGCCTTGGGAGCCCGTTTTCGGTGGAGGCCCGGGAGAAAAACTCCAAAACAAATAATAATATAGAACAATATAGAACAATTAAAATGTATACAGGCAAGTTAAGCTCAACAGTTTCAAAGTACAAGCAGCAGTTAATTCATACATAAATATTTACATGTGAAGAGTGTATGAAATAAACAAAGAAAGGAAACTATAATTATAACAAGGTTACTGACTTTGGAGGTAAAGCAAAATTATGAAAATGAAAAACATGCATAACATTCAGGAGGTACATACATAGAAGTCAGGGTTAAAAAAAGATAGCCTTTGGGGGAAAGTGGTGAAGGTAAAGGGGAAGAATTAGAGGAAAAGGGGAATTTAGAGAGGAAGAGGTAGACATGTAAATGTCTAGAAAGAGAATAGAAAACAAACGGGGAGCTCATCTCAGAAAAAAAGCTAAGACATCAGATCTTTTTGAGAGAGTCCAAGCCTGAAAGCACTCACTGATTGAGAGAATTCTGCTATGGTTAATATCAATCAGTTTGAGTCTAAGGAAGGTTGACAACCCAAGGAAAAAAAAATGTGTTTCAAGTAAAGGCAGGGGAGGAATTCGAAGTACTATCCTCACTGATGTAAAGAAGAGTAGGGTAAGAGTTTGTATTAAGTAGTACCTCATAAAGTAGTTTTGGCAAGATCAATGAGGAAAATAAATTATCAGAAAGGGCATCATGGAGCATTAACTAAGGATCAGAAAAGAGAAAGAGAAGGACAGAAACATATTCAGATTCTTCATGCAGTAGGGCAAGGACCAAGGATGTACCCAGAACTATGCAGAACTAAGTTACACAAACCATAATGACAATGACCAGTATGTAACAAGCATTCAGTCTGAATTGAGGTATTCATAAGAAACCAAAAAAAGAAAACAATTAATAAGTAGGTTAAAGTGTGTAAGTATGCTGTTAAAAAAAATAAATACGTCATCTATGATTGAAAACCCTCCCCTCCTTTTTGAGTAGTTGTTCTCCACAAATACAGTTTAGCATTTTTTTAAATATCTTGTACTAGAGTAGCAGTGATTTGTACTGCTGTGTACACTGATGTGACATGCTGAATACATAAGTGTTTGAAGTTCTTTAGCCTTCAGTTTTTTCCATCACTTGTTATGTCTTGATCGGATTGATTTGTCATGGCCAGCCACTACTTAAGTCAGATCTCTTACCACATTCTGTTGCCTCTTGTTCTCCAAAGCCAGTATTACTGGGGAGTACCATTGTTTATTTTCTTCAAGGCCACCACTACTGTGGCATTTTCCCATGTATTCTTTCATTGGGTGGACATCTTCCCATGCACTGACTTTAGCAGACATTCTTTGATGTGCAGGTTCCTGTGACATGGCTCCAGGCACAAAATTATGTATCTGCTTTAGACAAGATCTTATGTAAGACCACACCTGAAGCTGAAGTCAGTTGTGGGACATCCCCCTCACTCTCTTTCTCTCTCAGCCTCATATGAGGTGTGTGATGACATACATGGATGTAATTCCATCTGAAATGAGCAAGGCAGTGAGTCTGCTCCCTTTGGCTGCCATTTGTTTTTCCTGTCTTTCTGAGAGACTTTGAAGTTTATTAGTGCCAGTATAGGATTGCCTTGGTCCCCCATTCTTTCTATCCAGTAGTGCTTAAAAACATGTCTCAGAAACAAGATGGAAGAGACCTAGGTCATGCTGCTTGTCAGGGACACAGGCTATGAACATCCATGCCAAGTAAAATATCAGTAAGAATAAATTACTTGAAATTTGGGTATAAGAGTGTCTAGCACAATAAACACTACTACTTTGGGATGTTCCTATACTAACTCACCTTAATAACATTCACACTAACAGTTGCATTGCAAACTGTGAGGACATTGTTTAACAGTAAACATAAACCAAGGTGCAAAAGGCAAAGCAATGAACATTGTTTAACAGTGCTAGCACATCCATGGTTACTGCAGACAGACTTTTTGGATGAATGTGTGTGCACTTACAAACACACATACACACACACACACACACACACACACACACACACACACACCACCAAAATTTCATGAGACCTTAGCCACGAGGGACTCGTGATATCTTTTAGTGCTATGACATTTTCCCGTTTCTTTTGTTGATACTGCGACTAGCTGAGAACATTCTGGCATATTGAAGTTATGTGTTACTGCGCCACTCTTAAAATCAGCCATATGGCAATTTATGGTTGAGCAAACAGTTAATCAGCATCAAGTGGTACCCTTATGTTGTGTCTTTCAGCTTATCCGGGTTAGGGGTCGCCACAGCGGAACTCCGGTCCGCTAATGTTTGGTAGTGGATTTTTACTTGCCAAGTTACCAGCCCTGCCGCACAACCTTCAACAAAGGCGCGCCCATTCACGCATGCCTCCACAGAGAAGACACTCTAGCTGAGAATCGAACGTGACAACCTCTTGCTGTGAGGCGACAACGCTACCGCAGCACCACTACTGTGGGTAAGTGGTACCCTTATCATTTACTAAATAACCAGCCTCAGGCTTTTGAAATTAAATACAATTCTTTGGCAAAAGAAATTAATTGATACAGTGTGAAAAATTAAATATATAGTCAAGGTACAGTTTTGCAAAGTGGAATATAAAATAAGATGCTTCAGGACAAAGATTATATATAGGAAGACATTGTCCAGCTAACTATTTGTTTACACTTTGTTAATCAGATTAGTCTCACTAGTGTAGTATCCTCTTTTTAGAGGCAACCTAAGATGATATCCATATTATAAGAGGAAATTTTGGCCCTGGGCACAGGCCATCTTCTTCTTATACTCTTTGGGGTAATCTTTTTAAGGTGATCACTAGATGGTACCTGAGGGTTGTTATTGGCGAATCCAAGATGGAGGCTGTGAGTAAAAATTAAATTGAGAAAGAGAATTGTTAGTGTAAATCAGGAGGAAATGATGCATTGAAGGTGAATGTCATGGTATCAGGCATTCTGGATGACTTTGTCTTACAGATGGACAAAATATTTGACAATGAGGAAATGACAGATATGAAGAAGGATGCTTTAAGTGGTGATATAGATGGAGACGAAGCACATATGACCAGTGGATTAACTGGTTTTAATGGTGTGCTCTATGTTGAGCTGTGAAAAGATACAGCTGAGTGTGGTAAGCAGAGACAGACTGAGGGCAGTGTTTCTTGAGGAAAAAAATGTATGCAGCAGCAACAGGTTCCAGTGAAAAACTGCAGAAAGAAAAGTACATGCAGGTGCAGCAGATACAGACTGGAGCTAATGAGAGATGGAGAAAAAAGCCTGTGGCTACAGTGAAAAAGTATGAACAGTAAATAAAGGGCACATTTTTTGGTAATAGTATTATGTCCTTAGGACTAAGTTTGTCTGAAATGAGATACATTATAGGAAATTAACCTTTCTGTGAAATAACGTTAGAGACATTTGCAGTAGGAAAAGAAATGTTAGTGAATGTGAAAGGAGAAGTAGTATATCTCCTTGGAAAGACTATGCATATTAAAATGTAAGTGTATAGTTAAAAAGAAAAAAATCTTAGAATTAATAATAATGACTGAGATAGCAGAAAATAAGATAAAACATTTTATACACTTATTTCATGACATGCATGTTATTAAAAAGTTGTGGATGACAGAGAAGTATGGATTAGAGCATGGGATGTTTGTTAAAAATAGAAAATAATGTGCAGCATGTGCCTAATATGATGATAATAAATGTGGAATAAAGGGAGTGGTATTAGGTACAGCCCAAAGCATGTTTTTTTTTCATTGATGATGAATCAGATGTAATCCAGGATTGTACAAAATAAGACAAGGACAGTGTGTTGAGTTTGGTATTCCAGGAAAAATGGAAATTGTGTTGGAGTAAATTTGGATTTGATGAGCATTTTTGGTTTGACTGGGGAAGAAAAAGTTCTTGTAGAAGAAGTGTTTGTAGAGAATGCTGAAAGGTTGGGGTGGGGGTGAGGAATTATAAGGTGAAGATTTAGAAAAAGGTACACTAGACGAAGTTCAAAAATTAGTTACTGAAAAAGAGAAGGATATAAAATTGGGAAAGAGGTTTGGGGTGGCATATGAAATTGGAAAAGAGGTTTGGGGTGGCATATGAAATTGGAAAAGAGGTTTGGAGTGTTAGAAGCAGTGGAGGAAAAAGAGGTAGATGAGCGTCCTGAGTTGGCAAAAAAGGTGGAAGGTTCTATTGGGGGAAGAGTGAGGAGAAGAAAAATGGAGCAGAAAGATGGAACAAAAAAATACAAGACTAGGAAAAGGTTAGCACAACTATAGCAGCATTGAATGTGAATACCATGAAGAGTGATGTTAGAAGAGTAATGGAGTGAAACTAATTATACAGAGGTAATTTCTTTGTGTGATATAAGATGTACAGGTGAAAGGCAAAAGCTGGAGTCTGAGGTAACTTGGAAAGGAAAAGTGAAAATAATACATACTCAGATATTGCAGTATTATTAAAAATGAAGAAATTAAAATATTATGTATAACTGTGGTGGCTCAGAAAGTTTTATTGTGTGATTTAAGAAAGAGGCAACAGTGTAGTGGTAGTATATGTATATACAAGTGTAAATGAAAGCAAAATTGTTTGAGGAAATTCAAAGCTTTGTTAGTAAATGTGTCCAATGTGGTGGTCAGTAACTTTAATTGTAATTTAAGACAGGAATGTCACTCGTCCAGTCAGGATAAAACAAACAGTTGTGGGTTTGGTTCAAGCAGCTTTATTTAATACGAACACATTAGGACTGACGCTTAGTAACCTAAACTTACAGTAAATAAACTTATAAACAGAGTGACTACTGTACTCATACATGTTAACACTCTGGCTGCTCACTCAAAATGGCACCCCTGCCTGCATGCCCTCTCTATTCATACACACATGCCCTCACTTTGAAACGCTTCTTAAAGTCACAACACACGTTCTGTTCTACATCCTCCCTCTTTGAGAAATAAAGTCACATATAGTAATAATGACAGCAGTCATTGACATGCAGTTGTACAGAAATAATCCTTTGATGTGCATTTATACAGAACTAATTACAAGTGAAACAATCACAGCCAGGTTGCTGTGCATTTTACACTAGGCCTGGAAATATGACATAATCGTGTCACATAAAAATTAGGACTGGGTTTAGCAACAAGGAAAGTCTTTAATGAATGTTCAACTTCAGGGACATCTGGGACATTATCAGGAACGAGAATAGGTACTGAGACATGTCCTTCAACAGGAACATCATCTGGATTCCTCTGAGATCAAGAGTGTGTATCACAGGTATGATGCTGAGATGTCAGTTCAGACACCGGAAGAAGATGCCTGCAATTTCCTCTGTAGTCTGTACCCTCAGATTCTACTAAGTAAGATCTCAGCTCAGCACATACACCTCTCACTTGACCAATTCGATCAAAACCTTTTGCCATTTGCATCCTCGCTATCTCTTCTTCTTTCAGTGGATGAAGTCATAGTTGGACTTCTAAAATGAACACCTTTTGAATAGTTGTACTTTGATTGCTCTGATGTTTTTAGCATTAGACACCAACAAACTAGAACTGATAGGCAAGGTTGTTCTGGTTTGCCTAGACAGAAGTCTCTGAGCAGGTGAGCCAAATAAATTGTCATGGGGTATATTTCTGAGATTAAGCAAATTCAAGAAAACATTGGTATTTGCACGGTCACCTAGGCCTTTTGGCACCGTTGTCAGAAATAACTTTTTGTGGACTACCATGGTCTGAGAAATGACGTTTCAACTTAGTAATGACAGTAGTGGACGTTAGGTTGGGTAGCAGATCAATCTTGAACAAATTCGAATAAGAGTCTACCAATACTAAGTAATGTTGACTATTCCACTCAAATATGTCAGTGGCTACTGTTGACCAAGGTAGTTCAGAAATCTGTCTTAGCTGAAGAGGCTCTTTTGGCAAATGAAGTTTAGTACTGTTGTATGCTGAACAAGATGAAAGTACTTTATCAGTATCTTTTTCAGAGAAGGCCAGCATACTAGTCCTCACACCCTTCTTTTGGTAGCTTCGAAACCTGAGTGTCCACGATGCAAAATTTTAATTGTACTCATGTGTAAGAAAGTAAGAATGACAACTTTAGAACCTTTGAAAATGATACCATCTTCCATCAACATCTCATCTCTGTAAGGAAAACAAGGTTGCACTTCTGTTGGTACACAAGATTGCTTTGAAGGCTATCCAATGCTGATGAAGTAGTTGAGATTTTGCAAAACTGGATCAGTCTTTGTATGATTTCTCATCAAGTCTTGTGGTAGAAAAATCATGCACTGCCATGACATTGAAATCAAAATTCTCTGTATCAAGCTTTTTTGTGGTATTTCTGGATGATCTGGATAAGGTTTCAGCCAGATAAAGAAGTTTGCCTTTTGTGTAGACCATTTTGAAGTTGTACTTTTGTAATCTGAGCATTATTCTTTGTAGTCTTGCTGAAGATGTATGCATAGGCTTCTTTAAAATAGTGACTAGAGGTTGATGATCAGTTTCAATCTGGATAGCTCGGCTATAAATACAATAATGGAACTTTGAACTTCCGAACACAATTGCCAAAAGTTCCTTCTCAACTTGAGCATACTGCATCTCTGTTTGGGTAAGAGCTCTAGACGCATAGGCTACTGGTCTTCCCTCTTGAAGAATAACTGCAGCAAGACTGAACTTTGTAGCATCACAGGAAAGAATTACTGGCTTGTGGACATTATAGTATCTTAATGTAGGTGGACTGGCAATTTTCTGTTTCAGGTCATCAAATGCTCTCCGGTGATATTCCAACCATGACCAGGTAACATTTTTGTGTGTCAGCTCTCTTAAGGGCATTGATAATTCACTGAAGTCTGGTATAAACTTGTCCAAATAGTTAACTATACCAAGAAAACGCTGTAAGGCTTGGACATTTTCTGGAGCTGGCATCTCAAGAATGGCTGTTTGTGTGGAAGTATCTGGTCGTAAGCCTGAAATAGTAAATTAATGACTGACATACATAACTTCTGGTAGCCTGAATTTACATTTCAGAGGATTGAGCTCTAGATTTACTTCATGTGCTTTTTCCAGACCTTTCATGAGGTTTCTGTTATGCTTTGCTTCACCATTGCCTCCAACTAGTCAATCATCTACTATTGTAGCACACGGATAGTTTGAAAAAAATTACTCCATTGCACACTGAGAGTTCACTGGCAGAATTTATTCCAAAAGGCATTCTGAGATATCTGTATCTACCAAATGGTGTGCTGAATGTAGTCAGTAGTGAAGATTTGCAATCAATCATTACTTGCCAAAATGAACTCTGTCTCCACCCTACCTAACCTCTACTCACCCAATTGTTACTGTATAACAGTTCACCTCTCCTGACTCTAATATAGCTCTCATAAATATCAGCACTGTGATACTTCAGCTGTGCTGCTGAACAGTGCTCTACCTAATCTTTTTTCTTCCATTACTGCTGTTCTTCCCACCTCCACCCCCCAACACTGCCTTGACTTTCTTTACTCTCTTGATTCTCCTTACCTCCACTTTCCTCTCCTCTATTTTTCTACCCCTCTACTAAATACTCTTCTTCCTCTCTACCAACCTGGTTTATTCAATAGAAATACTTTAAGGGCTTTTTTTCAGGGGACCTACTCTAAATCTACACTTTTTTACCACAGGTTTCTACCTCTTATAATTTTAGCTATTGCCTGTGCTGTGTTTATGAATTGTTAATTTTTCATTATTGCTTGAATATTTTGTCGCGTTGTAATAATATTTCTTATATTGTAGAAATGTATGTAGTTATGATCCCATTACTGCTATGAAAACTCTGTTATTTTGTTCTCATTGTTGGAGCTTTTCTCCTCGGGTCTCCACTGAAAATGGGCCACATGCCCAGTGGACTAACCCGGTTAATAAAAGACAAAATAAAATAAAAATAAAATAAATTCTTTGTGTCTAAGGCAGAAAAAATGTGGCATTTGACATGAGGGTAGCAACTTCCTCGACTGTACACATAGGATGGTGGGGTCTCTTTAATGCTTTGTTTAAATCTCTTGGGTCTCTACATATTCTGATTTCATCTGAGCTTTTTCTATGAGTACCTAATGTGGAAGACACCCATTCAGTTGTTTCTGTAACTGGACAAATCACACCTTGCTGCACCATTTTATCTGACTGGACTTTCACTCTGTCCTGCATAGGTATCAGAACTCTTTTTGCTGGTCTGACCTCTGGGTCTAATTTTATGGAGTACACAACCAGAAGTTTACCTAGCTTGTCTTCGAAAATATCAGCATACTCTGAGAAAATAGCATTGGTGAAACTGGAACTAAGACATGTGCTTACATGATGGACTTCTTTGGTAAAAGAAAGCAGTTTAATTTTTAAACTGTCTCTGAGACCTAACAATGACTGTACATGTCTTTTGACTACATAAAATTGCAAGCTGTAACTGTTCCCAGCTGAATAGCATGAAAATACTACTGAGCCTTCCATTTGAATCTGTTCACCTCCATAAGCAACAAGATTCGCACAATTGGCCAAGTTAAGTTGTTCACCAGCTCTTACTCTAACAAATGTTTCTGTCTACATAACACTGCACTTTGAACCAGCGTCCACTTTGAGCTGTGTGGGTTTATCATTAATCAGGACACCACAAAACACTTTGATGTTATGTTGTCCTATCTCACCTTCATTCTTACAGTGATGGATTCGGAGCCCATCCTCGGCTCCGATTTGGCCAAATACACAGCTGAAAGACTCAGACTTTGTTTGTGGCAAGTAGGTATCCCATAATGCAGTGGTGTAGCTTCCCAGATCTCATTTGCCACTTTACAAGGTTGGCTCTTCTTGGCCGAGGCTAAGTTGTGAACATTTATTTTTACTTATTACCTTATTAGAACCTTTAATCTCTTTCTATATCATAGTGGATGTTTTTTCTTGCATTGTAGTTATAGTTAGCCCTCGAACTAGTATATCTAGATTGTTATAGCTATTATTCCCTTTGGTGCTGTCTTTGGCCATCATTTTCCTAGGCCTTGCTGCATTCCTTGTAGTGGTTGTTGTGTCTTGTCATATAGCTTAATAGCATAGGAGCTCTTCGTCCCTTTTAGTTAGAGGGCTTGTAGAATGTGTGTTGTTTTCTGGGATTTAGGGCCATTTTAGTTAGAGGCCCTATTTTCTTCGCTTGTTTATCTGTCTCCTCAGTGTTTTCTTGTAGTTAGCTATATATAGTAGTTTTAGTAATTAGAATTTCTTGTTGTTATGTTGTGGTCTTTTGTCATTATCATGTCCAAAGACCCAAAGGAGAGGGAACATAAGCCTTCGGGCTTCAAAAAATGCCAGAAGTGTTTACAAAAAATGTCTGTCACTTACGATCATGTCATATGTGTGTATTTCCTTGGAGCTATTCATTTACAAGAGGATTGTACATTCTGTCATTCCTTCAAAGCCAGGGTTTTACAAGAAAGGAGAAACAAAATGATCCATAAGGGGCTTTTAAAGCCAACTTTTGAGGAAGCTATCCACAGTCCTTCTTCCTCTTCTTCTTCTTCTCCTTCTTCAAAAAAGGACAAACCTCAAAAGAGACAATCACCTGCTGCATTGGCTCATTCAGAGCCTCCAGTCAAGTTACCTAAAATTGCTAAGGCTACTACCTCCTCGGTTCCAAATTCCTTGGAACCATCGGAGGTTATCTTGATTGACAAACCTGGTTCTTCGGCTCCAAAGTCCTCAGAGCCGCAAGATACCTCTTCTCGGAACCAGTCTATGGAGATTTCACTGGTTTCCCCTACACTGAGATCTCCCATTTTGCACAGGTCTCATTCTCCGTCCCTATCCTCCAGGTCCACCAGGAGCTTATCTGACGATGATGTGAAATGGGTGGTGCGCAGGATCTTGAAGTCGCTGGCGCTAACCAAATTATTTTCAGCTCTGACTCATTTGGTCCCGGAGCCTACTATACCAATTGTACCCACTGTTGTTCCTCCTCCGAGCTAAGCTGGACATTCGGAGCCGCAGTGCTTGGTACCACTTACTGTGGATCCATCGATTCCGAGACCCCCTTCAGTGATCATGGGGCCGACTTCTGCTCCAACACTCTCGGCATCGTCTAGAAGCCAAGGTTCCCCGGTCGACCCCGAGGGGAATTCTCAGCCCCAATCTTCTTTGGTGCCGAGCCTACCCCTTGGAGTGTCGGCCTGGGTTTGCTCGGCTCCTATACCGGCCTCGGGTCTGAGCTCGCTGGGTCTGGTGGCTTCCTCTGTTTCCATGGAGCCGAGGGAGTCTTTGGAGTCGGTAGGATCCACCTTTGAGCTGAGGAAGAGTGTGCTGTCTGCCCTTACAGATCCACATAAGGATACCAGCACTCGTCCGCCTAAGGCACCGGCTGCGATACCAGCACTCGTCCCCTTAAGGCACTGGCTACTGTCTTGGCACCACCCATTCTGCAGGACAGCAGAGATCCAGAGTCTCAGGATCCCCCACTGGACGAACCCCTCTCTTCCGAGGCTTCCCCAGAATACCCTTCTGAGGAGCCCCCTCAGAAGAGAACTTGCAAGAGGAAGCACGTAGACTCTCCAGATGAGTCCGTCACTTCAGACACTGACCTTGATGAGTCAGAAGGGTCCCCACAGTCATCCTCTGATGATATCTCATTCGCAGACATTCTAGAGATCCTGAAACAGAGAGGCAGCTGGCAGGCCACCACCCCTTCTGATGAGGAGTCAGTGTACCTGAATGCTTTTGAATTTCAACCTTCAGCCTCCTGGGTGTCTCCACCTTTCGACCAGCTAATGGACTTGGTCAGTCGAAAGCTTGGGAGTCACCTGACACAATGGAACCAGTCCCTCGGAGGCCAAACAAATTCATATCAGCACCTTCCAGAAAGGATTTCCTCACTAAGGGCGTACCTGTAGATGCTATGGTGGTGGCAGCAGTCACCAAGAAGGAACTTTCAGAGATATTCTCATCTGTTCATCCTCCAAATAAAGACTCTCGAACAATGGACAGATACAGGAAGTGTGTCTTTTCGTCAGCGACCTTTACTCTTCGATTGCTGAGTTACCTCACTCATTTCACAAGGCTACAGAGAGATCTCCTGAAAGAACTAGGAGATACTCTGCAAGGTACATTGGCTGCGGGGGTGAATGAGAAGGTCTCCCCCTAACTATCCACCTTAAATTCCATCGTCAACTCCTCCATGAGGCTGATCGCCTACGCAGATGATGGAGCGAGCAGGACAGCAGGTTCTAGAGTTTCCCTTAGGAAACACTCCTGGATGTGCTTGTGCAATTTTGCGGAGTTCTTTAAGTCTACTTTTACTAATGCCCCTTTTGACGGTTCCTCACTCTTTAGACCCAAAGTAAAAGACACTCTCACCCGATGCAAGCAGGAAGGAAAAACTCTCTCTGCCACTGGAGTACGTTTTTCCGTACCTTATCCTAAAGGTCAGAAGAGTTGGAAAATGTGGCTCAGAAGATCCCAGAGAGTTTTCCAGGATGCATGGGGTGATTCCTTCCCCAGGGGCGGGGGGGGAAGATAACGGTAGACGCCACCCTAGAGGCAGAAGGGGCCCGCTGAACCAGGGCGACCGTGATTCCTTTCGCAGACGCCCTTATCAACGCTCCTGAAAGAAAGCCCAACTGCTTTTCTTTGGAGGTAGTCGAGGGACATTTATCTATGTACCCAGAAGCCTGGCAAACTATCACAAGAGACAAATGGGTACTAAGAATAATATCCAGTGGATATTCCATTCCCTTTTCCTATCCTGTCCCACAGACCAGAACTATCCCAGTTGTTACACCCAATCTAAGGGAGCAAGCAACTATAGAGATTCAAAAGTTGTTGCACAAAAGAGTCATCCAAGAAGTCTCCACAGACCAAATAGGATTTGGAACTTACTCAAAATTCTTTTTGGTGCCAAAAGAACAGGGGACTGGAGACCCATATTAGACCTAAGCAAATTAAACGAATTTGTCAAGAAGTCAAAGTTCTGAATGGTGACACTGCAGTCTATACTTTCCTTTTTAGGAAACAACAATTGGATGTGCTTGATAGACCTTCAAGATGCTTACTACCACATAAAAGTGGACAGGGCATCGAGAAGGTACTTACGCTTCCGGCTGGGACCTAGTCATTATCAGTTCCGAGCTCTGCCCTTTGGTCTCACTACAGCCCCTAGAGTGTTCACCAAATGCATGGCGGTAGTCATGGCTCACCTGAAGCGTCTAGGATTCCAAGTGTTTCCCTATCTAGACGACTGGCTCCTATCTGCCACCACCAAGCATCTACTCCAACAAGCCAGGGATCTGACTTTGGAAATTTGCGCTCATTTGGGTATTAGTCACCTTTCAAAAATCTGCCTTGTTGTCCTGTCAACATATTACATTATAGGCCCAGATCTAGACACCGCTTCTCTGGTAGCACGTCTTCCAACAGACAGAGTTTCAGCACTCAGACAACAGATACTTAATCTTCTTCCCAAGTCCAAGGTGAAAGCAAAGATAGTTCTAAGATTATTAGGGACAATGGCTTCCACAATAACACTGGTTCCCCTTGCCAGAATACACATGAGGATCCTTCATTGGCTGTTGCTCTCCCAATGGTCACTTCAAGAGCTTCCTATGTCTCACTTGATCAGGATAACAGAATCATGCAAAAACAACTTAAGATGGTGGATGCACTCCAGCCATGTGACCATAGGGAGACCCCTTGTTCCACAACAACCCTTAGCTACGGTGACCATGGATGCTTCCCAGATATGGTGGGGGGCAGTATCTGGGGAGAACAGTCCAAGGTATATGGCAAGAACTTGAGGCTCACTTGCATATAAATGTCCTAGAGATGAGAGCAGTGCTTCTTGAGTTGCAAGCACTTCACAACTCTCTTCCTCTAGGGACAGTTGCGATACAGTTAGACAATATGTCTGTGGTTTGGTACATAAACAAGCAGGGGGAAACCAGATCTTACCCTCATTGTCCCGAGGCCATAAGAGTTTGGTAATGGGCAGTTTCTTCCCAGCGCTTTCTAATAGCAACGCACATTCTGGGGAAGTCCAGCATGATAGCAGACAAGCTGAGCAGTGGAAAGGATTTTTTGAACATGAGATCTGTCTTGCTGCAATCTTTTTGCCACTCCCATGAATGCCAAGTGCAGCAACTACTTTACCCAAATCCCCCTCCAGAGGTGACACCAAGAGAGACACTTGCTCACAATTGGCCCTTGAGACTTCTATATGCTTTTCCTCCATTTCTTCTCATACCCAGAGTCATTCAGAAAGCACAGTCTTTGGGAAGCAGGATGATTCTCATTGCTCCTTACTGACCTCGCCAGATTTAGTTCCCCTTCCTTTGGCCTCATCTTCAGGAGAAGCCTTGGACTTTGGACCCAGTTCCAGACCTGCTGACACATATGTCAGGTGCACTTCATCCCTCTCTCCACACCCTCAAATTGACAGCTTGGCTGCTCCACTTCCCAATCTAGTCAGGCTTCAGAATTTCACTCCAGCAATTAAACATATCTTGATGTCCTCTCAACCAGAAAACTGTATTCTAGCAAATGGAAAAGGTGTTTCCTCTGGGCTCAAAACAGGAACATTGACCCCTTTTCTGCGCCTTTTCACTCTTTTTTGGAATTTTTGGCGGAACTCTTCCAACAGGGTTCAGCTGCAGCAACCATCAGAGTACAACTCGCTGCAATCTCAAATTTCCACATTGGTGATCCTTTCTCAAACTTAATGTCACACAGGTTGTGTAGAGCTTTCTTGAAAGGTGCCTCCTTATTAAGACCTCCCTTTAAGGAACCCCTTCCTCCTTGGGATTTAAATTTTGTTCTATCTCACCTTAAGTTACCACCTTTGGAACCCTCCTTGTCTTCAGACCTCAAGTTCCTTTCCTGGAAGACCATTTTTCCTGGTTGCTATAACATCTTCTAGAAGAGTATCAGAGTTGCAAGCCCCATCTATCAAACCGCTATATTTGATATTTCAGAAGGATAGGGTATCCTTGCAAACTAATCCATCCTTTTTACCTAGAGTCTCTTCTTCAACTAACATAAATTAGTCTATTGAGCTTCCAGTGTTTTTTCCTAATCACAACAACAAGGCAGAATACAAATTACATCAGCTGGATGTGCACAGACAACTCAGATTCTATTTGCATACGACAAAAGATTTTAGAAAATCTGACCAGTTGTTCCTATCCTTTTCAGATGCAAAAAAGGGTAGCTCAGTTTCAAAAACTACTCTTTCCACCTGGCTCTCGAACTGCATTACATTCATCTATACCTCAAATAACAGAGATTTACCATTTAAGGTTAAGGCTCATTCCACTAGAGCACTGGCTACATCTTCCGGCCAGAATTCCTATGAATAATATTTGTGCTGCAGCTACCTGGCCTACTCCTCATACATTTATCATGCATTGCAAAATGGATTTGGCCTCCAAGGACAGGGCCTCCTTTGGGTCCACTGTGCTTAAATATGTACTCTCATGAGCCACCCAGGGGAAAGGTGCTAGGGACGCTGTCCCACCATTGTAAGAATAAAGGCGAGATAGGACAACATAACATAAAGATGTTTGTTGTCCAAAGACTCCTTGCGGACCTGGTGGATATTTTACTCCTTTCAGGACTTCCTTGCTTTAGTTTGTTTCTCCTTCCATTGGGGATAGAATATATTTCCATATATATATGGATCTAGGACTATTGAACGAAAGTTCAATAGTCCGAATCCACAATCATCGAACACACTTTAACGAAAGTGCTTTCACCAAAAAAACGCTTTTGTTAAAGTGTGTTAAAAAAACAAAAAAAAAAAAAACAATAAATCTACTTTTATGCAGGGGGGGCACGCTCCCCTGTGCCCCCCACACCCCCCCACTTTAATATTCTCACTCCAGCATTGCACTACAGTGAGGAAAAGGGAATATTCCCTTGTCCGCACCATAGGACGATCTCCGCAACAGGCATACTTACGCGAAAGTGCTTCTTTGGTGAAAAGCACTTTCACGTAAGTATGCCTGGCTGATAGTGATTTGGTGATGTTGTCGTTTGGGGATCAGTACAGATCCCATATCTATATATATATATATATATATATATATATATATATATATATATATATATATATATGGGTTCCTGTCATAATTTCAAACTACTGAAATCCCGAATTTCAGTATTTCGAAATTATAACACCGAAGACTTGAAATCCTGAAACACCAGAAGCATGAAATTCAAAATCCCGAAGTACGGAGATTTTGAATTAGCTCTTCTGGTGTTATGGTGTGTTTGAATGGATAGGTGTTCTTTCAGGTAAGTATGTATGAGTATGTTGGTTAGGGGCTTTAGTGTATATTAGTGTGTGTTTTGGCTGTGATGTGTGTGTGCAAGCGGCTGTGAAATGTTTGGGTACGAGTTACATTTGTGTGTGTGGTTGTGTGATCTAGGAGTTAGAATATATAAGTAGAGGAGTGTGGGGGGTGCAGGGGGGCTTGCCCTCTCTGCTTGTCTGCAGTGTAGGATTGTATGTTTGATTGTGGGAGGAGGTTGTATGTGTATGTGTGTGATGTATACGTAGTGTAGGTTCACAATTTTAAATTTCATGGTTATGGGGTTTCGGGATTTAAAGCTTTCGGCTATAGAATTTCAAAATACTGAAATTCAGGATTTCATTATTTTGGGATTCTGTAGTGAACCCATATAGGATAAGGCATACGAAGAGTTGTATGAAAGGTTGGACACTAAGGAGGGAGAAAAGGACCGATTGGCTAGACAGAGGGACCGAGCTAGGAAAGATGTGCAGCAGGTAAAGGTGATAAAGGATAATGAGGGAAACATACTCACAAGCGAGGAGAGTGTGTTGAGGAGATGGAAAGAGTACTTTGAGGGGTTGATGAATGAAGAGAATGAGAGGGAGAGAAGGTTGGATGATGTAGTGATAGTGAATCATGAAGTACAATGGATTAGCAAGGAGGAAGTAAGGATAACTATAAATAGATTGAAGAATGGAAAGGCTGTTGGCCCATATGACATACCTGTGGAAGCATGGAGGTGTTTAGGTGAAATGGCAGTGGAGTTTTTAACCAGATTGTTTAATGAAATCTTGGAAAGTGAGAGGATGCCTGAGGAATGGAGAAAAAGTGTTTTGGTACCGATTTTTAAGAATAAGGGTGATGTGCAGAGCTGTAATAACTACAGAGGGATTAAACTGATCAGTCACAGCATGAAGTTATGGGAAAGAGTAGTGGAAGCTAGGTTAAGAAGGGATGTGATGATTAGTGAACAGCAGTATGGTTTAATGCTGGGAAA
The DNA here is from genome assembly GCF_019279795.1 of Protopterus annectens. NCBI lineage: Eukaryota > Metazoa > Chordata > Ceratodontiformes > Protopteridae > Protopterus > Protopterus annectens. The sequence goes on from NC_056739.1 coordinate 905,784,393, forward strand.
GAGCACTACAGATGCGATGTTTGCTCTGCGAGTGTTGATGGAGAAGTACAGAGAATGTCAGAAGGAGTTGCATTGTGTTTTTGTAGACTTGGAGAAAGCATATGACAGGGTGCCTAGAGAGGAGTTGTGGTATTGTATGAGGAAGTCAGGAGTGTCAGACAAGTATGTAAGAGTGGTACAGGATATGTACGAGGGTAGTGTGACAGCGGTGGGAGTGACAGATGCGTTTAAGGTGGAGGTGGGGTTACATCAAGGATCAGCTCTGAGCCCTTTTGTTATTTGCAATGGTGATAAACAGGTTGACAGACGAGATCAGACAGGAGTCCCCATGGACTATGATGTTTGCAGATGACATTGTGATCTGTAGTGAGAGTAGGGAACAGGTGGAGGAGACCCTGGAGATATGGAGATATGCTCTAGAGAGAAGAGGAATGAAGGTCAGCAGGACTAAGACAGAATATATGTGTGTGAATGAGAGGGAGGATAGAGGAATGGTGAGGATGCAAGGAGTAGAAGTGGCGAAGGTGGATGAGTTTAAATACTTGGGGTCAATAGTTCAGAGTAACGGTGAGTGCGGAAGAGAGGTGAAGAAGAGAGTACAGGCAGGATGGAGTGGGTGGAGAAGAGTGTCAGGAGTGATTTGTGACAGACGAGTACCTGTAAGAGTGAAAGGGAAGGTCTACAAGAGGGTAGTGAGACCAGCTATGTTATATGGGTTGTTGACAGTGGCATTGACAAAAAGGCAGGAGTTTGAGCTGGATGTGGCAGAGTTAAAGATGTTAAGATTTGCACTGGGTGTGACGAGGGTGGACAGGATTAGGAATAAGTATATTAGAGGGTCAGCCCAGGTTGGAAGGTTTGGAGACAAAGCCAGAGAGGCAAGATTACATTGGTTTGGACATGTGCTGAGAAGGGATGCGGAGTATATTGGGAAAAAGATGCTAAGGATGAAGCTACCAGCTAACAGGAAAAGAGGAAGGCCTAAGATAAGGTTTATGGATGTGGTGAGAGAGGACATGCAGGTGGTTGGTGTGACAGAGCAAGATGCAGAGGACAGGAAGAAATGGTAACAGGTGATCCGCTGTGGCGACCCCTAACGGGAACAGCTGAAAGAAAATGATGATGACATATATATATATATATATATATATATATATATATATATATATATATATATATATATATTATATATGTGTGTATATGGTTCTTTGCAATTCCTTTAGTAGTAGCAGCAAACAAGATCTGGGGAGTTACACCACTGCATTATGGGATACCTACTTGCCACAAGACGAATTTGATTCTTTCAGCTGTGTAGTCGGCTGAGTCGGAGCCGAGGATCAGCTCCGAACCCATCATTGTAAGAATGAACGGCGAGATGGACAACAAACATGGAACGTTATGGTGAGTACATAACTTCTTTTTTTTTGCCAACAAATCTACTGCATTAACCTTCTCACCAACTACAGATACACCATCTACACAGAAAGTAGAGTTGCAGCTTTCTATATGATAAGCTTGCTTTTTTGAGTGACCTTTCTTAGTATATGAATGGGGCTTGCTTGATTTACAAAGCTTTTGAAAATGGTTCCATTTTTAACACTTGTAGCATTGCTGAACAAATGCTAAGCTTTTTTCTCTTTTGTACTCATGATTGGCACCACAATTACGACTGTTAAAAATGAGACTTGACTTGGGTTTTGCAGACTCACCCTTGTGCTGCACTGAGCATGTCCATTTTACTGAGCTAGTCTTAGAACTTGCTGGAAAGGTACAGGTTCTCCCTGGAAATCCTGCAGGGGCTGCAGCTGCCATCTGCTTAGGCCTGGTTCTGTTAGCCACATGGTGCATGGTGTCTACGCTTGCTCTAGAGGCTGCTGAAACCATGCTCTTATCACTTACAAGCATGATTGTGTGCCTTTCTGTAAGCTCGTGTATTTGACAAATCTGTCTGACTTTGCTCAACGTTAAATCACTGTCTCGGACAAAATCATTTTCACCACAATATTATTAATACCACACACAAGCCTGTTCTTTATCAACTCGTCTTTCACATCACCAAATCTGCATGTTTTAGCTTTGTTTTTCAAGTCAGTAATGTAAGCTGCAAAAGTTTCTCCTGCGTTTTGGTCTGTTGTATAAAAATAAGTGCCTCTCCAATGTAACATTTGTCTGGGGATTACACATTTCTTTAAATGTACGTTTCAGGCACTCATGGTCCTCCCTTGATTCAGCTTGTACAACAATTGACAGTTTTCCCCTTCTCCTGCATATATATACTGCTGGTGCATGCACAAATGAACTCTCTCTTTCACTGGCTTCTGACCCTGGTAGAGTAAGCAGAATAAATGCCCTTGTACGTACATCTTTGTCAGAAAAAGCTGCTTGTATGAAAATATCATATTTTGACTAAAATATTCCCCAATTCTCTGCAATATTATGATCAAACACAAATGGACTGGGTCTGCAAAATGCCTCTGCCATGCCATCACACAGTAATAAACACCCTTGGAATTATGTATGAACGTACACACATAAACGTTAGAAATTTATTCCAGAAACTTGCAATTATGCACAACAGCACAGTAGACTCTTCAAAATAACTACACTTTGTGAAGTAAGTGTCTGTAGCACAAGAAAACTTTGAAATCACTGTATTTTGCCAAACCACTCATCAGTGTAAGAAACACTTCGAAATGACGGCACTTTGCAAATGAACTGTACACAGCACAAGAAACTTCTCAAAATGACTGTACTTTGAGAAATAACTATATACAGTGTAAGAAACACTTCGAAATAACTGCACTTTGCAAAATAATTGTACTTTGCCCACAATGAACTCTTCAAAATAATTGCACTGTGGTAAATCATACACTGCAAACACTTTGCACACTCTGAGATACTTAAAACAACTTTGGATTTACTTTGAATAGCTTTAGTCAATACAAAATAGTATCTCGTATAAAAAAAACATGGTCTTTACTAAAAAAATGCAGTCACTTTGCTTCTCTGTACTCATTTTGCCCCTTTATTATACTTGTTATCCTCATTTGACTCCTATCGTGCTCGTTATACTTTTCTTGTGCTCGTTTTACTTTTAACATGCTCGTTATACAAATCAGAAGTAGTTTTGAATGCTCTCATAAGTATTAAGAATAATTTTTTCAGATATTGTGGTTTTAAAGATTTTGTTTAATCAATAATACATTTTGTGCTTTTCATTTGATTAATAATGCGTTTTGTGCTTTATGAATGCTGTGTATCATTTTCTTTATGAAATAAATCATCTATGTGAGTTTTTTATCACCTGAAATTTGTTTCTCACCCTTTTCAACCATTTGAGCAGGTTGAGATGAAACTTCTAACACCATGTCGTTCAGATACACCACTCCTGCTACCATGTCGTTCAGGTATGCGACTTCTAACACCATGTCGGTCAGACATCCCACTTTTGACACCATGTCACTTGTCCGAACAGGATAAAACAGATGAACCGTAGTCGGTTCGATTCAAGCAGCTTTATTACATACAAAACACGTCAGGATTGAGGCTTAATAACTTAAATAAACTTATAAACAGACTGACTACTGTACTCATACATGTTAACTTACTGGCTCTTCACTCAAAATGGCACCGCTGCATGCACGCGCTCTCTATTTATATCCATGTGCCGTCACTTTGAAATGCTTCTTAAAGTCACAACACATGCTGTGTTCTACAAGGAGAAAGGAATAATAGCATAAGATGTAAATATGGTGAGAAAGGTAGTGAATAATGGTTGGTTAAAACACATAAAAACAGCACGAACTCCTGGTTCCTCACTGTAAGTCTCCAAAATACAATTACTTGGATGTAAAGATACGTAAAAAAGGTTATTGTTTATTAAGCATTCATTTACAAATACACTTTTCGTCAAGTACACGTTACCCAACTTCCTCAGATAAAATCGTCAGATAGCCTTTTCTCAGTGAGGCACTTAATTTAAACCTAATCTCGAGACACTTGTACGAACCAACGTTGTTGCTATTGGTTCACTGTTTTCAAAAACATACATTTGTATCTACCTAATAGATACATTGTTATATAATTGTATCTAAACTGTCTCGTTTATAAACTACCTCACTTGTGGAACACACACTAAAAATATACTATTCCGTATGTATAAAAACATTGTGAAACATTATAAATATAAAACATACATGTATTATGGTTATTCGACTCTTATGGTGTACGCACTTTTTTATCATAAAAGCTCGTTACTGTTATTGTTAAACATCCTTCTTTATAAGGCTTAACTACCACTTAGGTAGTTGCAACGAAGCTACATCAACTTTTGTAATATAAATTTTGTTATCGTATCCTATTCAATTGACAACAAGTGGTTCGCTCTAGATCTTATATATACTAAAAAATATATATGTGTATATGTATGCTGAAGAAATAAGACAATGAAAAAAATCAAACCTAAACTTAAATTAATAAATTAATAGATTAATAGAAATGATGATAAAAAAATAATAAAAAATAATAACAATACAAGTAAAAATATTGAAGTTATTACCATTAATCCAATATAAACCCCTGACAACACTTGGGAGTACATATATGAACTTTAACTGTTATCTAAGTAAGTTCTTTAAACGTAAAATACACATTATAGAACTTACTTGATTAATCCCTGGAAATTGGCAAGCGTTCAATCTCAGTTGCCAAATTAACTCACTTTTTTCCAATCTGAGTGATTCAGGTCCCCCTCTCCCATCACTTACAAGTTGTTGGATGACTCTAAATTTAAATAAGTGTCCTGGATTTTCACTGATGTGTCTGCATTATCCAATTTGTTCTTGGCAATACAATATGTGTGTTCGTATATCCTCTCACATAGCTTTCTATCGGTCTTCCCGATATAAAAAGCAGGACATGCACCACACTTAGCTAGGTAAACAACCTGCTTACTTTGACAGTCATATTTTCCTCTAATTTTGAATTTTTTGTTTCTAATTTCGAAGCTCAACCCTATGTCAGTATGTTTGCACATACGACACATATTAATTACATTTGTACATGCCCACTCTTTTACTAGTAATTCTACTACTGGCCTCTAGGATTGACTTCAAATGACTTCCTCGTCTGAAGACGAGTTTAGGTGTTTCTGGGAACAACAATCTTAAATGTTCATCTCTCATTAATATTTCCCAATTCTTCATGATGATAGCCACAATTTCACTAGAATCTAAGGAAAATGTACAAATAAAACTGTAGGAGCTTAATGGTTGTTTTTCTGTCCTCTCCCACGTTCTATTTACTAGACTGTCATTTAGAATAGGGGTATATATGCCTAACTCCCTTTTATGTTCGACCTCTCTAGTGATTTTCTGAATAAGTGTAATTGGATACCCTCTTTGTATAAAAATTTTTTTTAGCAAAACACATTCTTCTTTGAAATCTACGTCTCTTGATGTCATCCTGGCTGCTCTCACCAGTTAACCCTTCACTACTGATTTTTTCTGAAATATAGGGTGACAACTGGTGTATTGAAGAAACGTGTTCGAATGTGTATCTTTCCTAAAAATATTTGCTATATAGGCTGCATTATGGTAATCTTTGCTTAGTTCAACATCTAAATATGCAATGTTATCTTTGCTATACGAAGATGTGAACTTTAAGAAGTTAGTGCTAGAATTAAAACCTTCTATCATCTGTTGCACGTTAAGCGAGTCACTTTGAAACACGATAAAAATATTGTCTAAAAATCTAATATAGAACTGAATGTTATGTTGTATCGTAGGATTAGATAAAACATGTTCTCTCTCCCAATAGGCCATTACAAGGTTAGCTAGGCTAGCCCCACACGGGGAGCCCATCGCCACTCCTACCTTTTGGTGGTAAAATCTAGTGTTAAAGGTGACAAAATTGTACGGCAATACTATGTCGAGATGTTCTTCCACTAAATTAATCTCATGCAGAGGTGCTCCATGATGGCGCATCATATAAGATGTCCATTCTATTCTGTCACAGTGGGGGATGGATGAATACAGATCTTTTACATCCATGGTAATGAACAAACTTTCTCCACTGAAGGGGAGCTTGTTTATACTCTCCAAAAAGTACCATGAGTCCTCTGAAATCTGTGGCTCTTGAGTGACGTATTTCTTTAAGATGTTATCTACCACCTTTGCACAAGGATATGTAATGCTATTCCTTGCGTCTACTAAATGACACATTGGGGGGCAATCTATACTTTTATGGACTTTCGGGATTCCGAACAACATCAGTGTCCTTGGAGCTGGTTGTACTAAGTAATTGTGTAGAGTTTTATCTATTTTTGACTCTATATAAAGATCTTCTATAAATGACCTAACTTTTCTATAGGCACCATTAAGTTCATTTTTCGATGCTTCAATATACGTGTGACCCTTCAGTATGTCAGACATTCTGTTGTTATAATCTGTGATATTCATAAAAGCCAAACCTCCCCCTTATCGGTTTTCATAAAACGTACCGGAGTCTGGCTTAAAAATTTTAATGTTTCTCTGTCTTCCTTACTGATATTATGTGTTGCTTGATCTTGAACCAAAAGGTTTGTTCGATAAATCACGAATATCCAGTTCTGAAACTTGCTCAAACAGAGCTATTAGTGGATGTAGGGGTGGATTGTATACGCTAGCTACATAATAATCACTCCTAGTGTTCATTCTTTCTCCCATTAACACCACTAAATTTAATTTACGGGCGAACACTTTTAGATCTATCAAAGTTTTTGCTACATCAAAATGGGTCGAAGGCACAAAATTGTAACCTTTAGCTAGTAAATCAGACATTTCAGATATTACATTTATTTCTGAATAATTAAATATTTTAAAGTCTTTATCAGAGTTATAACAAATGTTACATTTAACTAACTTAGATGTTAGATTTGTTGGAGTCCTTCCTTCTACCATTTGTTGTTCCTGTTGTTCTTCATCTGTCTCCCTTTGGATGGTATGAAATTCGAGGCTCGGTTCCGAAAATTTCTCGGGTTTGATGAAACTCATGATTTTTCTTGATTAGAACTATTAGCCATTAGTCTCTCGCTGCGACGTATAGTTCCATTACTGTCAGCCTGTTGATTATCATTTGATTGTTTTTTATTATTGTTGGGAGGCGTGCGCTGAACATTCTGTTCAGTTACTGTATTAGACTTGGAAACATCTGGAACAGGCAAAAAACTTCCATGGGAGCTTGGCGGCTTCGGATAAGCCACCCCACCCTCATAGTGTCTCAAGTCTCGTTTTATTTTTTTAACTTTGGTGAGATTAATTTTTGACAAATATTGATCGATACTATCAAATGTTCTGTCATAGTCATAACGATACCTTGAAAAGTCAGAATCATTCCTAATTTCAATGTCTAGAGCATTGACCTCAGTTGACAAATTGTCAGCTGCTTGCTGGTAATGTGTACAAAAAACTTGTAAAAGTTCTAAGCCATGCCTATCAAAAAGTTCAATTAAAGCCTGGTGAAAATGTGATCCTTTAGTTAGCCCAGATGGATACTGCCATAGTCTGAGACCCTTCGGTATAATTTTCAGTTTAATACATTCCTGGAAGTAAGCTATTTCAAGCTGTATTTTCCTTAATTTGAACAGTTTTTCATCAAAACTGTTCATTTTAGAAGCCAGGTCTAACCTTACCTCCTGGGCTGAAACAGTTGGTTGGTTAAAACAGTAGAGAGAGAGAGAATAACAAGGGAATACTTAAAACAGAGAATGGTTATATATTCTGAAGGCATAAGAGAAATAAAAGCTGGAATTAGAGAAGTAAGGTTTTCAGATTATAGAGATGTATGGGTAATAGGCTATGTATGAAAATGTAATAAATGAAGGAAAGGAGTTAAAAAGATTTTACAGGAAAAATTGCAATAACTGAATTCTTTAAAGAGGGGATAGCTGTGGGAAGATCGTATGATGATGAAGCTTTTTTTATGAAAGTTTGGCAAAGTGGTGGTTGGTGTATATAGAAAAGTTTAAAAAAATACATAATAGCAATGGGGCAATGGCATGTAAGAAGGAACAACTGATATATAATGATAACAAAGAAGTAAGTGAAAGAAAAATTGATAAAAATGGGGTCTTGGGAGGCTCACCACAGTAAAAATGAAATATAAGATAATGAAAATTATATATTTCTGAAATTTTTGAAAGAATGGGTGGAGAAAGGTATAAAAAAGAAAAAATTGAACAGTGTTCATAAAAATTTTATGGCATAAAGAGAGAGGAAGAAATAAAAAATGTAGGCCGCTTAGGGTAGAAAATACTGACTAAATTATTTGTGAAGATTATTTAAAACAAAGTGATGGATTTTATAAAAAAACAGACTAGATGAAAATTATATGGGATTAAAGGGAGAAGAGTTTATAAAAGGTTAGTGATGGCAAGTTAAGTAGTTGTGTGTATAGCTAAGGAGAAAGGACAAGAAAAGTAACAGTGTGTGATGTGGCTAAGGCATTTGACAGCAATGGTCATGGGGATATGTTAAAACATTTTATAAGAATTATAAGGAGGGAAATAAGGATAGTGACAACAGTTCATGAACATTTTGTGTCTGTAATGGTAAATGGATTGGTAGGAAAAATATAAGACGGAAGAGGTGTAAAGCAAGGTTCTCCACTTAGCATCTGAGCATGTGTGATGGTAATGACTGGTTTATTACAGACATGTAGATCCAAGTTAGAGGATGGTAGGTGGAAGATTAAGGAAGGAAGGAGTAAAGGTACCATTAATGTTAACTTGTGCAGATGATTTGGTTTTAGTAGCCAAGAACAAACATTGGATGAAAGAGATAATGTTCAGAATAGAACAAACTCTGGGTACAGTAGGGTTACAGTTAAATACATAAAAAAGTAAGGGTTTCAGGTAAGTGGTAAGAATGGCAGGAATTTATTTTTCTAGAAGTGAGGTTGTTGTTCAAGGGGGTTATGTTTGAGAAGTAGCAAACAATTTTAGAACAAATTTGAGAAGTTCTAAAAAATATGAAAGTTAATAGATTAGTGGAAGTTGTTTCAGTTGTCTCTAAGAAAAAGAGTATATATGTTAAAGCCATACATTTTTGGAAAGTTAACATATATAGACAGTGTGTATATGGTTGCAATTTGCATGGAAAGTGAAGTGTTGGACATTTTTTTGTGGAGAACAAGGTTAAATCCAATCAAAGCAGAGGCTGTTTGTAATGTAAAAATTAAGGGGGGGGGGCTTGACTTTAATAACGCCAGTTAAATTCTTAGCTTTAGTAAACATGTCATGGGAGCTAAAGTGTCTAAAAAAGAGAATACTGGGAAATGTGCTATTTGAAGAATATAAAGAGAAGTAAAAAACCCAAGCTGAAAGATTTAATGTTTTAAGTAATTTGTAGTGCCTGGTTCAGCTTGGCTAAATGTAAGGGTGTATGTTTGTGGCTGTCCTCCTTCATAAAGAAAAATAAAGTCTCTGAAAGCTTGAAAATGTCATACTTCATAGTAAAAGACATGATCTGATGTAGTCATTTTCAGTCGTTCCTCAACTCGTGGGTTCAGATCCGAGACTCAGACTGACTCGGACACTTCTACCAGATCACCGGACCCTAGAACTCTCAAACTGATCCCTTTACCTATAATGCCCCACCAACCTACGTACCTCAGATCTTGTTTGCCACCATTAGGTATCAGATGCTGATTTCTATTTTTTTTTTTTTTTTTTTTTGCGTGGTTGGACCTTTCCTTGTTGCTGGTGTTTGTGAGTTAATTACATTTATTATATTACCTTTCTTTTTCCTCTCACCAATATTTAGTGTTTTAGCTAATACTACCCTCCCCTTTTTAGTGTCAGTTACCTTTTTGGTATTTGTAATTATCATTCCTGCTATTTGTACTTTTGCAAGTACTTTGTCTAGCATTGTTATTTTTTTTTAAAACACCATTATCGAATTGTCACTTGTGACACAGGCAAATTTGCATTTATATAAAAGTAATCAAACTGTATTAACAAGTTCACATTTACAAACATTATACTTCACATATTTTGCTATATATCATATAACCTAAGCAGCAGTACATAAATTATTCCATTCCTGTCTGTTTTTTAAACAGGAAACATCTTTATTAAACCATCACTTAAGACACAGGCAATCATACGTTTATATAAATGAAAACAAACCACACTGACACAATCCTAGTTGCAAGCATTTTATATCACAAACCATACTGACACACTCCCATTTGCAAACATTATTCATTACTTATAATCTACCCTATCATTTTCAGTCAGACGTTAAATAGCTCATTTAAGTTCTACCTTCTTTTAACTCTTATTTCTCCCCTGTATGTATTGTTCCCACAATTCCCATTTCCCATGTTTTCCTATGTAGTTTGCTTCTAGCCTTTTCTAAAGATCTCAGTTCCAGTTGTTTTATGTCTTTTACTGTATTCACTATGTCTAGTATAGTTGGCTTAGATTTTGATCTCCATTTTCTAATAACTGCTGTTTTGCCAGCCACCATAATTAGATACAGCAAGGCCTGACCATGTTTGGGCAATTCCGATTTTGTATCATAGCTCAGAAAAATCATCTGGCTCGTCTCACCAATCTGCCCAAACAGCATTTGTGATAGTGCATTCCTTAAAGTCCGCCAACTCACCACACTCATAAGGGAATATGTTCCCAATTTACCTCGTTCTTCCCTGTCACACCTCCAACATTTGCTGCCTGTCTGAGGAAAAATTCTCTGGAGTCTACTTGGGATATAAAACTACGTATGTAAACATTTCCAAGCAAAAATCCTAAATCTTCTAGATTTTCTTGCATATTTGGATATATATATATATATATATAAATATATTATCCTCCTGTTGTTTCTTTGTGAATTGCTTATGAATTCTCTCTTCCCATTCCTTTCTAATCTCCTCAAATTGATTCTTATAGTTAACATGCAATATTTTATATGCTGTACTAATTATTCCTTTTTTAATGGCAGCTTTTCTTCTATATTCTATTAAAACAGTACTAGTGCTTTCATTTAGGACCCCCCTCTTTTTTTCTCTTTGCCTATACTCTGATATCAATCCTTGATAGGGAAGACAATCTCTTACCTGCAGTCCAAATAAATTATTGGCGTCTTTCCATTCTACCATCTTTCCCTATCTAGTTATTTGCTCCCAATGCCTTGGTTCCTTTGCCAGTTTTCTCCCATAAATTCCAGCCCCTCTTGCCTATTCTCTATATCCATAACTGCAGTCATCCTTGTTGGCAGAATTTCCTTTCCCCATTCCCGTGTTGGCCTAGTTTATAGTTTCATAGGTTCATAGGTAGGTACTAGGCTATCGGCCCAAGGGCCTACGTAAGCCTAGCCAGCAAGGTGTCATGGCTTACGCCACCCAAGAAAGTTATTTTCCTGTGCCACTGTTGAGCAGAGGCACAAAAGTGATCCCCGGGGTGCATTTCCTATTTCCCATCCACTCATCAAGATTTTTCTTGAAGAGTGCTAATGAAGAACTTTGCTTGACTTAGATAGGTAGTTTGTTCCAGAGTATAGGAAGTCTCTGGGACAGGAATCTATCCCTCCAGCATGTCCTGTTTATTGTGGTGACAAGGTTTAGGTCCCTAGAGCATGTAACTTGGAGGGATTGGGATTTCTTTAGGTGTAGCATGTCCAACAGCTCTGGGTTTGACATAACTTTATATGTTAGGCAGAGATCACCTCGGAGTAGGCGATATACTATGGAGTAAAGCTGGATACTTTCTGTTATTTTATGGATATAATAGTCTGCATGATTATTGTTATTTCCCTTAAAGGCCTGTATCCAAAATCCCAGTCTGTCCTGTTTCTTGAGCTTCCCCCTATTTCATCATCCATTTCTACTTTGAGTTATAGTTTTCTCCTTGTGCTATGCATAGGAGGCTTAACTGTGTAGCTCTGAAATACCTCTTCAAATCTGGTAATCCCAATCTGCCCTGTTCTACTGGCAGAATCATCTTATCCCACTTGACTCTTGTCTTCTTCCCCTCTCAGATAAAGTCCTTCAGCTCTTTATTAATTGCTATCCACAACTTCTCTTCTGGTTGATTAAAAACATTCCTGACCTGTGTATAAGACTAGTGGGACTGAAAACATTTTAACTGCTAATATTTTACTATTCATATCCATATAACAAAGCTTCCATTTTCTCAGGTTTTGTGTTATCTTTTGTTTAGTCTCTTCCCACAGATCCTTAGCTGCCACACCAGAATAATTTTTAATTCATACTCCTAAATAGTTCATTTTATCATATCCCCATAAATATGGATATTGCGGGTCTATATTATAAGCATGAAAAGACTAAACCGCGAACGCTCACATGAGCAAAAATGCCGGTAATCGAACTTGCTATTGTGGGGGGCTGTGCCCCCCTCCTACCTCGCTAACTATATATTCTAACTCTGAAGTCGCACTACACTGAGGAAAGGACAAATATCCTACTACCTCACTGTAACATGACCCCACAATCACACTTTCGATTCCCAGCATTTTTGCTCATGTGAGCGTTCGCAGTTTAGTCTTTTCATGTTTATAACATAGACCCGGATATTGCCCCATAAATCTGGATATTGCTGAACCAATTCATGTGTGGTACATAATTTACCGCTATTGCCTTTGTTTTAGCTTCATTAATTTTGTGTTCTGAAAAGGATTGAAACTGTCTCAAAATTTTCCACAACACTGTAATTTCTCTTTCTGGTTTTGTCAGGTATAAAATAATATCATCTGCAAATAGAGCCAGCTTTTCTCGACTACCATACTGATTATATCCTTGAATTTCTGAGTCCCTTATTTTCTTTGCCAGTGGTTGTAAATCTAATGCAAATAAAGGAGAAAGAAGATGCCCCTGCCTAATTTCTCTTCTCAAGCAGAAATTATCAGAAAGGACCCCACCCACTTTAATTTTCACCTGCTAATCAACCTTATGTTTTTTTTTCAGGAAATGCAAATGCTTCCATTGCCCTACTCCTAAAGTCCCAGCTTACTCTCTCAAATGCTTTCTCTGCATCAAGACCCACCAACAACAATGGTATTGTGTTATATTCTGCTTCCCTCTGGATCATCAGTGTTCTGTTAATGTTGTCAAATGTTTGCCTCCCCTCCACAAAACCACACTGATCCATATCTGTCAATTTTGGCATTACTTTTGCAGTTCTTTTAGCCATTATAGACATAAACTCGTTATAATTATGGTTTAATATTGAAATGGCCCATATGAAGCTGGATCTGATTGATGTTTACCCTCTTTAGTTGTTACAGCTACTACTGCTTTCTTTCTGGATGTTGGTATTTTTCCCGCTCTTAAAGTACCATTACACAAAACCTTCCAGATCCTTATCAGTTTTTCCCCTCTAGCTTCCAAACTTCCATAGGAGTACCATCTATTCTGTGGACTTTCCTGTAAATTGGTTATACATCACAGTTTTTTTTATCTCATCTTCTATCGTAACTGTTAGTAATTGAACCTCATCTACCTATAACCTTGGCATATGTAATTTTTCCATAAACATTTACGTTTGCATTTTTGCTGATTTTTATATTTCTCAACTTTGTAGAGACTCTCATAGAATTTCTGAAAGATTTTAATACCTCTACAGGATCTCTTGTTACCTTCCTTGTTACACGCTTCCTAAGCTCGGCAACAGCCCTTTCTACTTTCTATTGCCTGAGTTGTTGTGCTAAAAGTTTTTGTGCTCTAATGTTATCAAAACAGTTAACAGCAGTCTTTCTAAACTCCTGTATTTTATCGAGGTAATCCCTTATTTTTGCTTAACATTCTGCAGTTGATCCTCTTCTTGTTCTGTGAGATTCCTCCCATTCTGCAATACTTTAACATTTGTCAGTCCCTCTAAATAATTCTTGTTACTTCTTAACCAGAGCTCCCTTTCTTTTATTCCCACCCTATTTTTAAATTCCAACTTAATTTTATCTCACTCCCTAGCTATATTTTCAAAAGTAATTTCTATCCTCTCAGATAGCTTCTGAATAATCCCCACTATCCATTCCTTAAATCTCTCTCTTTTCAACAGATAGATGGGAAAGTACCAGTGTCTTATTTTATTTCATTACTCTGTTTTTATTTTAGTTATTAGCCAAAATTGTTATTGGGTGCAAATCAAGACCTGGAGTTAAATGCACATGTTCCTTTGAAAAGCAAATTCTGTCTAGCCTAGCTCAATATTTATATCTTGGGGAATAATATGCAAAATGTCTCCAAACACCTGTTACCGAATTCACAACTTCCATGCCAAATATTTTCAGAAGTTTCTTCAAAAATCTACCCTCCTTTGTTATACTTTCCTTCTGGGCCCCTCAGACACATCTTCACTCGTGCATATCAAATTCCAGTCCCCACCTGTAAGTAATATTCCTTGCAGAAAACTGATTATTTCTCCAATAATGTTCTTAAGCTCCATTATAGCAGTTTTAGGTTTTATATAAGTACATGCCATTGTAATCCTCCTCCCCTGCCAGTAGTGCCTTAGCACTACAAATCTACCATTATTATCGTTTCTATCCTCTTCTATCACTGTTGGAGCTCTTCTTGCAATCAACTTAAATACTCCACTTTTCCTTTGCCCCAGATATTTCACTGAAAAATGATCCTGAAAAGCTTTCTTTATCAAATTCACATGTTTCGTTCTTTCCAAGTGTGTCTCCTGTAACATAGCTATTTGCACTCTACATTTTTCAATATAGTTCACTATTTCTTTTTTGTATTTATTTGTGAGACCACTGACATTTAAAGACATTACAGAAAGCATCATATTAAAAAGCTATTACTCCCACCTTTTAAACATTTTTTGTTAAATATCTAGTTCCAGCTTTTGTGTTACATGTGTACACTGTTTGGCAGGTTGAACTTTTTATATAGTTGTTTCTTGTCATATCCGTTTGAGCCTAAGTCACATCTTACAAAACCTTTTTGTTTTATTAAATGCCCTCAAACAAACAAAAAAAATGCCTCCTAAAAACTCACATTAATTTAATAGTTAGACACAAAATTATATACATCGTCAAATATTGAAGTTTTATTCTACTAATAGGAACAAATGTCCCAAACTGACAGCCACAGTGATAGACTTGAGTTAACCTAAAATAAAGGTTATCTATACTAAGACGCATGGTGTAGTCTGTGCTTCTGTTAAGTGCTAACTGGTTTTGTCTTAACTTTATAGCTCTGAAAAAGTCCAAGGTACCCAGGAAGCTGAAATCAGCCACTGAAATCCAACTCCAAGATTTTATTCACAGATAAGGACAATACATTAACGTTCTCCAAGACTGAATTAATATGTTTTCGTTTGAGTAACTTCATCAGATGTGGACTGAAAGAACACAAAACCCTTTATATACCTTCCAACCAATTAATTAATCTATTAAACAATTTGCTTTTAGAGTTAAAACAACATATATAGGGTTTTTTTGTTCTTTCAGTCCACATCTGATGAAGTTATTCAAATGAAAATATATTAATTCAGTTTTGGGGAAACGTTAATGTATTGTCTTTATCTGTGAATAAAATCTTGTAGTTGGATTTCAGCGGCTGATTTCAGTTTCCTGGGTACCTCTGACTTTTTCTGAGTTATATTTGGTGCCTTTGGCGTCCTTATTAGTTGGTTTATTATCTTTATACCTCTCCCAGCTAGGAAAACTCCTGAATGTTTCAGAGAACATTTATTTCCTAGCCAGTTTCTCTTTCTTTTTTCCCCCCAGCCAGTCACTCTTCACCAGACTGTAACCATTTTCTCTTTATCAGATTGTCTCTATGGAGACATGAGAACCAGACAGCCAATTTCTCATTGTCAGATTGTTTCATGGAGACATGAGAACCAGTCAGTCAGTTTCTGTTTATCAGATTGTTTCCATAGAGACACAAGGGCCAGATATAGAATTGCTACTAAGCATACATTAGTTTGCAAGAAAAAGCCTTATAATGTTCAATATTCTTTTTTACTCACTTGCTTTCTCTTAAAATTTGTCACTAAATCAGTCCAAGGTCTACAATCCAGCCATTCCCCCATGCAAGAATGAGAAAACGCACATTAATTCCTCTTTTGCTATGCTTCTTTAACCCGCCATTTTTTTTTATATTGCTGTGTCTGCATTTCTTAAAACTCAACAAGACGACAGACAGAAGAGAGAAAGAAATTTAAAAAAATAGCACCTATTTATAATCTCCATTATACTTAAAAATAACTGAGAAAACTTTACTTTATAGCGTACAAAGAAAACCATACACCAGAAAAATAGTACTATTAAGAAAAAATGTTTCTTTACTTACAGTTAACTTTCTCCCCACTCTTCCCCTTCCTGAAGCATTTTTCCAAACATTAGTTACATGAAGTAGGACATATACTTTAAAGTTTACTACAAGTACAGCAGATTCTGAAAAAGTTCAATATTTCCAGATTTTCTTGTTCTGTCATATTTCCAAATATATTTATTGCATTATAATCCCACATTACATTACTGATTTTATTACTGTTCATCTTCATCTCCTTGATCCTGTCTGCTTCATTTCCAATGTACTCTTCATTCTTTTAGTCAGCTCACTTGGTCCCTTCCTTTTCCCAACTTTTTCCATAGAAACACTGGAAAAGGTTTCACAGGTACAGTCTCTCTCTGTGGTCTTTATTACCAGAAGAACAAGAAGCAGAATATCCTTCTGTTTCACAACTCACTTTTTGTTGGACGAACTTTTGCATTTCCTCCTTAGCATGTACTTCATCAAAAATTATTTTGTCCTTCCAGGGAAGAATGCCTTGAAGACAGTTGGGTACAGCAGCTTGAATCTCACATCTGCATCTTGACATTTCCTGAATAGTGAAATTAATTTACTCCTCTTCTGCCTGGTGTACACTGAGCAATCATTCTCCACAAACACTCTGCTGTCTCACACCTTTAGTATTTTGTCCTTCTGCCGCACTTTTGTCAGATCAACTTTTTCTGCTGGTAAGATTGCATCTTTACTATAAGAGGTCTAGGTTGCTTTCTCATAGCCAGGTTTGGAGCATACACACAATGTGCCCTTTCAACTAACTACTCCTGCTGTGGAATACAAGTCCATTTGCTTATTTGTGCTTTCATAAAGTTAATGCAGTCGGTTCCTTCCAGCTTCTCTGGTGTAGCTGAAAATCTCAGGTTTTCCTTATGTGCTCTGTCCTCTAATTATGTTATTTTTGTAACATCTCTTCCTGTGCAATCTCATATTCACTCAGCTTTTTCTTCAATTCAGCTTCTGATTTTGCAGCTTTATCGCCTCATTTGAATATCTGTTTAAAGCTTCTTCCATTTTTTCCAGCCTTTTGTTGTTTGTGTTTATATACTTCATCAGTGTTTCATTTATTTTAACAAGGTCTGTGTGCAGTTGTCTTATATCTTCCTGTAGGTTATTGGAAGTCATGTCTGGAGGTTGCATTGCTTTTTTCTGAACCGCTGCAGAACTTTCCCCAGTCAGTGTTTCTTCCTCAATTTTTGTAGCTGATTTTTTCCAGGTGCTCTGTATTTCTTTTTATAATGACATCCAGGCAATACACTTAGTAGCCAGTTGTTGAAATTTACCCATAAACATAAAAGTCTACTGTTCTGTTGAGTTTCTGTTCACACTGGAGAGCTAGAGGTAAGCTGTTACTCAATGGGCAACCACCTTCCAAGTGACCCTCTGCTCAAGAGTTCTGGTCAAAAGCAAAAATAATTGGTGGGCAATTTTGAGTACTGTTTTAATTCATGTAAAAAGTTAATAAAATGAGTTTTGATTGAACTATGCATTTTCAAACAATAAGAAGTATGCAACTTTAATCTTCATGATTCAGAATGTTGATCTGCAAGGAATTAATCAATGATGATATATTCCTGCCAGTTTCATAATGATCTACACAGATGTTGGAACAATTGACCCATCAGATGGTGAACGTTTCCGACATCTGTGTATCTCAGAGATAATCCAAAGACAATTGCACTAGGTCCACAAAGATTACTTGTAAAACAAACAATAGACCTGGGAAGGCATACAATAAAGCTCGCAGACAGTCAAATTCTCTTCATTTAATTGGGATTGGTATAAATAATTATGTTTTTTTTCAGCTCACATCTGATGAAGTTTTACAAATGAAAACGTAATTCAGAACGTTAATGCAGAGCTTTGTTTTTGTGCTTTGCTTGTGACATTAAAGGAAGAGAATTTGACTGTCTGTGAGCTTTATTGTACACCTGCCCAGGTCTGTTGTTTGTTTTACAAGTATCTCAGAGATAAACTGATGAATTAGACCAAACAGAAGGAAGGCGTATTTTTAATAAAATGTAAGTAAAAAGAGGAAAACTGCTGTTTGTGATAGTTTGGTGGTTACGATTGTGGAAGGACTTAGTGAAATTTTTGTAATTTATATATCACTGCTGTCAGATCAGCACTGGGGGAGCAACTAGATAGGTTTTTGAAAAGATAACAAAGGTTATATTTTACTGAAAAAATACCTAATTGTAAGAGCTCTTTTCTTTTAGTATACATGTTAAGATGCACAGTCATAGAACCTAACAGTCATGACTGTACACCTTGAACTGCTCTTTGGAGGGAGATCAGGATATTTATAGTTGGGAACACACCTATAAGCTGTAGGGATGGGAAGAAGACTTATTTTTTGAGTCTCATTGTTGGATCTGAAGGCATAAATACAGAAATGGAATGAAAGAGTTAAAAATCATGCAGAATAAAACTTGCACGTATTACATAAGGTTACATCTTGAAGTTTATGTTGTACTAAATATCTTCAGTCATTTTCAAGATTCCATATTAAGACTGAAACCTTCCACTACATTAATGACTTTAGTATGTTATAGCAGCCGTACAGTATTCTCTCTTGCATTAATAAAAGGACAAGCTGAACTTTTTCAGCAGCTTCTGTATGTTCCCTTTAAGGCAACTAATTTTAAGAAGTGCTTTAACGTTCACTTCTGTGTATTTCAGGAATATAGGATGTTTGTTTGAACAGTTACTAGTTGAGTTAAGTTGTTAGCTGACACAAAATGCCTGAATACAAAAACATTAGTTGAGTTTTCTGTAGGGGCTAATCACCATCCCATCAAAAGCTTCCACATCCTATATTTAACTTAATAAACTTTGAGGTTGCTTCTTCCTAGGGTACTAGGGAAAAGGAAAATACCTAGCAAGTTTTAGCATTGGCTATCTGTCTTGACTTAGTTGGTAGTGTAATTTGGACCTTATGTTGTTCAGCCAGACATATGTCTTCCATGTTTTAGATATGGCAATGTTCAGAACTGTATTGACTTCTGGGCAGGAGAGGGTGAGGGTGAGTGGCTGATGCCAGCTCACTCATCGTGAGTGGAGGGAAGTGGCCTTGGCTCACTGCATTGGGAGTACCTACAGAACTGTAGGAGAATTGTCCACATTGAGCACGCAGTGAGGCCATGCTGCCTAAAGCTGAAGACTAGCACGTTTACTAGCGTGCATGCATCACTGTGTGAAGCATACAGAAAGCTGCCAAGGAGAAAGTGTTTGGAACATAAAAGCAAATCCTTCATTCCCCTTTTGACTCATGGCATTGCTGTCATTGCGGTCACCCCTCACCCACATGGTATAAATGCATGTTAGGGTTCTTCCCCTAGGAGAGGGTATAGGCCAGCTGAACAACCAGGGGAATGGCTGATAGTCAGGGGGAGGGCTAGAAATGCATTTCTTTGTTTTTATGAAAAAGCAATAACCATTCCTGTGTTAAGGAAGTTTAACACATTTTTATTCTGTTTTATTTTGTTTTAGCATGTTGTTCAGTGTGTATTTGTTGCTATCAGAACTATCGGGAACATCATGATTGTTACAACTTTGCTTCAGTTCATGTTTGCCTGCATTGGTGTGCAGTTGTTCAAGGTAAAGTACATGATTTTGGAAAGTATTTTAAATAACAAATAACTTTTGTTGGCACATGATCCATGCTAATGTTGTTAATGTTAATTTTGTAAATTATTTTAGGGAAAGTTTTACCGATGTACAGATGAAACAAAACGTATCCCGGAAGAGTGCAAGTAAGGGCCTGTTTTTGCGTATTGTGTGATAACATTTCTGCTGTTGAAGCATATTACATTAAGCACACGTAGCTTTTAAAAAAGTGTTTTAGTTACCTGTTGCTGTATAATTTTCTTTAATTAAGTGCATGTATGTTATCTATGTGACCATAGCATTTTTTTTATTCTTGTTTTCTTTTCTTTTTTATTGCACTTTTATTTTTAAATACTGTGCAATCCCTCCTTATTCTTGAATGTATTGCCAATGCATCCATTTTATATTTATATGTTTATATAATACTGCCATTTTTAAGCATGTAAACCCATATATCACAGACACTTGTTCTCTTTACTCTTGCTCTCCAGATTGATTTAAAATTGTTCCTTAAACAATTGCCAACAATTAACAACAAGTTACCAATTTACAATATAATTTGAGGTCGGGTATTAACTAGTGACCATAATGTTTTATTATACTTGTATTGCAAAATCTTAACAGTTGGTCAGTTGACTTCATACCTTGAATTATATTGTACTTTTTTAAATAGTTCTGCAACTTAGGTGCCTTATTCCATGTTAATGCCTTCTTCAAGCTCGTTTTCCATTACAGAATCCCATACAGCCCATTTTTAAGTAGGGAGTTATGTTTCTGATCTCTAATAGTTCACATTTCCATATTTTTAATATCTGTAGTCATCTATTTTACCTCTGCTGTTGATGTTTTTTCTTTGGTTTTCTATCTTCTAGTTATGGCTTTCTTAGCCGGTATCAGCACTAAAGTTAGCAATGCTTTCAACTGTTTGTTATTTATATTAGCTGAACAAGGACATCCCTATACTGAGGTTAAATTCTCTTGCAAATATAATGCTTAACATATTCGGCTCTTTTTTTTTTGTACTGAAGCAACTCTATTACTTCTTTCTGAGCCATCACATCTCAAATGTGCCTAAAGTCTGTGGGAACATTTTTTCAAGTGTCTTGTGGTTGTAGATGCACATATTTCTATACAAAATATCAACATGTTCTCAATTAGATGCATATCTAGTGCTAATCCAGTGATCGTAATATTTGTATTTAATTGCTCACTGATTGTTGTTTTTAATTTTATACTGTGTTGTCTTCTTAAATCCAATATTGTTTTATTGCCTTATATTGCTGTACGTATTAGTCTTTTCTGGTCTGCCATTTCTGCTGTAGGTTTGTTTATAAAGTCTGCTATCTGTGGTTTAATACATTTAATGTCCAGCCTTCGCATATCTTCCTTCAACTCTAACATTAGACCTGTATATGCAAGTTGATCTGAATTCAGAAACCCAAATGTTTGTCTAGCTTCATCCCATTTTATTGCCTGCTCCCAAAAGCTCAGTTCTGTGTTCTTTGTTTTATAATTTCTTCTTTTTTTTCGTATTACTGTAGTATATTCTATTGTTGTTCTATTTTTACAAGGCCTAATTTCTTGTAAAGTGAAGACTTGTTTAATAGTTTATGTATATAAGGCTGTACATGATTCTTTATATTCGGTTCCTAAATCTGCAAAAATGTCCATGTGTGATCTTTTAGATACTTTGTCAGGTATTGTGCCTGTCACATGTTTCTATCTTGGCATAAATTCCAAGTCCTGAATCAATTAACGTAAGCTACATGGCCTTATAGTATGCCTTCAAATCTGGAAGTACTAAACCATGTTCCTTTGTCATTGTTTGTTTTTTCATTGTACTCTTTCTATAGTGCTATCCCTCCAAAAATATTTTTCCATATCTGATGACTCAGTTGACATGTAAGCCTTACATACATAAAGAACCAGTGGGATCAAAAACATCTTAATCACTTGCATCATATTGTGGATGTCCATAAATAACTGTTTCCATAGTCTTAGCGTATAATCTTTTGAGTAATTCCTTCCCACATTTCTTTGACTGCTTGCTCAACATCCCATTTCAATCATATTCCTAAGTATTTTGTCTTGTCATAACTTCACAAAAAGTGGAAGTTCTGTACCAAGTCATGTGTTGGGGCATAATTCGCTACTATACTTTGTTTTTGCATCATTTACTTTTTACTTACATACATACAAATTTTTCTAGCACGAGCATTAAAGCCCTTCTAGCTTGCCAATATGCCAAAATACTTGTTCCCATAATAAATGTCCAGGCTGTTCTTAAAAATATCTAAATTAGTACTTGCTTTAATGTAATTTAGTAGTCTGTTCCAAGCATCAGCTACTCTGTCAGAGAACCAATTAGTACACTTCTCATTCCTATAGAATCTTCTACATAGGTTATCTAACAATTTTCTAGTACTTTTTGATAACACCAAACATTCCCAGAGGTAGTTGTCCCTAAATGCCCTATATACCTGAATAAGATCTCCTCTTAAATATCTGTAAGAGACACTGTACAAGTTCATATATTTTAGTCTTTCATAATAACTTAGATTTTCACATCCATGGATGCCTTTAGTATATTTCCGCTGCTGCTGTGGTACAGCAGTAGCATTGTTGCCTCACAGCAAGAGGTTCTCCAGTTCGATTCTCGGCTGGAGTGCCTTCTGTGTGGAGTCTGCATGTCTTCCCCGCAGTAGAGTGGCCTCCGAAAGACATGCATGAATGGGCGTGCCTTCACTGAAGGTTGGGCGTCAGGCTGGCAACTTGGCAGCATAAAAATCGACTGCCAATCATTAGTGGACCGGAGTTCCGCTGTGGTGACCCCTAACCGGGAAAAGTCGAAAAGACAAACAACAAACTCTTTCCAGATTATTCACGCTCATTTTCCTATAGGGTTTCCATATTGTTATTCCATACTCAAGTTTGGGTCTAATGTAACTAACAAACAATGACTTCATTATGTTTGATTTTCTAGACTTTATAAATCTTTTTATGCAACCTATAGTTCTATAACTATCATTAGCCAATTGGTTGATATGATTAGAAAAAGTCATAGCTGAATCTACCCATATACCAGGTTCTTAAATGAGTCTGCAGTTTCAATCACTGTGTGCTGTATTAAATATTCACCTTTCAGTTTATGTCTCCCAAATATCATATGCTTAGTTTTTCATGTATTTATCAACATATTATTCTCCTGCATATTATTCTCCTGTGCCCAAATGGTCAATTTAGTCAAATTATTTTGCAGACATACCTTATCTGTAACACTTGTAATCAGTTTACCCAATTTCAGGTCGTCAGCATATAGACTGTAGAACACCTCAGATGAAAAATTAAGGTCTGAAAGATACAATCAAAACAAGTAAGGGCCTAGTACAGAGCCCTGTGGGACACCTTGACTGTAACCAAGGATTTCACCTGTCCAGTTGGTGTGTGATACTTGCCATGTCCTGTTTGTAAGCCATGCAGCTATCCATCTTATCAACAGTACATCAATACCTAGTTGCACTAATTTATTGATCAGTGTTTTGTGCATGACCCTGTCAAATGCTGAAGTTAAATCTATATAAATCACATCACAGCACAATTTTTCATTCATAGCTGTTATTATATTGTTATAGAACATCATGTTACAGGTGGTGGTAGATCTATTTTCAAAATATGCATGCTGATATGTGGTTTCAAGTCCCAACCTATCCAGTTCTGATAATAACTTATCCAGTTTTACCTTCTCCATTATTTTTCCACAACATGAAAGTAGACTTAAGGGTCTATATGATTCTGGGTTTGTCCTACTCCCCTTTCCCTTAAAGACAGGTTTAATAAATGCATGTCTCCAATCTTGAGGAATCTCCCAATATTTATATGACGTAGTGAATAATAGATGTAATGGCAGTGTAAGTTCTTGCTTAAGTGTTCTCAGGTCATTGTTACTTATTCCATCTCCTCCCTCTGCTTTGTTTGGATCCAGTTTGCACAGTTCTTTTTCAATATAATGTAATTTGATTCCAGTATCTGGGGGTACCTGGATGTCACTAGGATAACTTACCACCTCTTTTGTGGAGCCAAACTGTTTTGCATAAGATTTTGTAAATATATCTATAATCTGTTGAGTCTGAGAATAAATTTTAGAATCTGCACACAGTTTATCAATCTGTGTATTTTTACTCCTTCCACATCTTATGCATCTATAAAAAGTTTTCCTGTTATGGTCAATATCTTTATATAAATGTTCTTCAAATTTTTCTTGATCTTGTCTAACACTTTGCTTAATCTGTTTGTCCAGCTCGTTTATTTCAGTTTTCAAAGTTGTAGTTCGACCTCTCTTCCATTTCTTATATTTTTTGTCTCTCACCTTAATCAGATATCTTGCTTTTATGGAAAAATACCCCCCTGATGTTGCATGCCTAGATCCTGATGTTAAACTTTTTTTTTTTTACTTTTTGCACTCCAACAATTTCTCTTTCAAGACTTTCCACATTCCATCTGCATTTTTTCCAGTGAACACCTCACTCCAGTTAGTTTTATATAGTAACTGTTTTGCTTCTCTATAATCTGTAGTCAGTCTTCTGTGCATTGGCTTCGATTTCAGTTTGGCAGAATTATCTAGCAACAAATTAATCTTTATGACCCCATGATGACTGCACATCAGTGGTGGTAAAACTTGACTTGAAGTTACAGTCATTTCTTTGGGAACACAAACAATATCTAGTATATTCCGTCCCCTGGTAGTTTTTTTTACAATTTGAAGCATTTGTTGTTCCTGAATCTACTCTGTGAATAATTTCTTTACTAATGTTGTTGAATCAATATTATTCCAGCCTGCTTCTGATAAATTTAAGTCCCCAGCTAATATTATTCTTCCCTCCTGCATTTCGTGAAAGAAATGTATGAATTCCTCTAGGTCATCTGCACTTGACTTTGGTGGTCTTTACACTCCAACAATTGTTATATGTTCCAGGGTTGTCCTTATTGTCACAGTTACACAGTCTGTAGTATTGGTGTTATTATTGAACATGTAATAATGACAAGTCTCATAGCTATCTTTAATCCCTATCATAACACGTCCACCTGATTTTTTGTTAGAATGTCTGTTACAATAAAAACATTTATACCCTGACAGAACTGGTTTCCAGTCATTGTTCTTTAACCATGTTTCACAAACTATAACATCAGTCTTGTGGGAACGTAGCAAATTTTCTAATAAAAAAACTTTATTATTAATGCTCCTAGCATTAAAATCCATCGGAGATGCATCAAATGTTGCTATCTGTGAACTGTTACATTTTTGACCTGGCAAAAATCCTGGCTAGTGTTTGTCAAATATTGCAAAATATCTGCTGCAAAAATTCTCTTCAATGATCTAGACAAATGCACACCATCCTGTCTGAGCACGTGTGCCCAAAAGAAGGCTTGGATGCTCATTAAGCTCCACTGTAAATATTAAATATTAACGTTGTCCATATTTATGGAAACCCATATCCTTCAAAAGATCTCTTCATAGGTTTCTAACTCACTCTGTTAATTGCTTTGTGGCATCCAGACCTATTTACAATAGTATATTATTGTTGTTTTGAATCTTAAAGGTTCTGTTACTGTTGGCAAATGTTTGCCTACTTTTTATAAACCCACACTGATCCAGGTCTATTATGCCTGGTAATATTTTTGACACTCTTTTTTTCAAATTCATCATAAACACTTTGTAGAAATAATTCAGAATAGAAGTTGGTACAAATGACCTTGGATTAAGAGCATCTTTCCCCTCCATTGATGTTGCCACCAGTACAACTTCTTTTCAGATCAAGGAACAACCCACCCAGAAAAATATTATTAGAAAATAGTAGCCAGACCTTTATTATCCCCTATTTCATTCTGTTCCATACTTCCTTTGGAATTACATCACTTCTAGGAGTTTTCCCCATGTTCTAGCTTATCATTGCTTCTTTAATTTGAATTTCCTTTTTTTTCTGTGTTAATACCCCTCTTTCTACTGACTCACTATGGAAACTGTAACTATTTCAAATATAATGCAATGTTCTGTGTTTTATTCTCAACCTTTGCATCTTGTCTATATACTGTACTGTAGTACTTTACTGTTACATTCATAATTTTTTCTTTGGTCCATGTGTACCATGCCTTCTGATTTTATTTGTCATCATTTCAGCCATTTGTTACCTCAAGTGTTGCTCTTATTAATTTGGTTGCTTTAGGGTTATTGTCAGAAGTAGCCATTTCAAAAACATTGCTCTGTGTTTCATTCATTTTTTTAAGTGTACTTACATTGATTCTTTCAGTTGCTCTTTAACCTGTTTAATTTCACTTATTCTTTTTTACTTCCATAAATCTCTTTCTTTTTTAAGTTGTCTAGATATGTGCTGTAACTGTTATTTTATACTGCATCCAGAATGTTGCAGCTAAAGTTTTATTTATGTAATCATGAAATGTCTTCCTTTTCAGGAGCAATATTTGAAGATGTGAAAGTTTATCACAACAGATTTTTACTTGCTTGTAAAACTTAAATTGCATAAGTGCGTGGTCTGTCACAACAGATTTATACTTGCTTACAAAACTTAATTGACATAGGCGCATGGTCTGATACTACCACCCACCAGATGTGTTTTCATGGTTCTGATCATGTTATTTTATTCTTTTGATATGTAGCATGTATCTAATCTTGCATAAGGAACCATAGTAAACCCAAATACATGCATGTATCTCTTTTTACATATCTGCCCTTATCTGGTGTTCTCTGATACCTTGGCCCTCCTAAGCCATCTTCCTTATGTATAGTGTTCGATTCTCCAGCTACTACCAGTCTTCTTCCATAAAAGGCTATAACTTCTCCCATAATATTCTTTATATCTTGTCTTACTGTCTTTGGTGTACTGTATAGTACAGCCAGTGTAATTCTTACACCCTGCTTACAACCTCTCACTACTGTAAATCTTCCCTGCCTGATCTTCATTTGTTCCTCAGTCTTTATTCATGTATCCTTTTAAATTAATATGCTGTCCTTCTGTTCCAGCAAAGAACGCGTACTTCATACTTTTCTTTTTAAAACTTTTATGTTCTTTGTGATTCAGGCATGTTTCCTTTAACTTTATCATCTGTATATTACCATTGTAAATATAAGTTAGTGTCTCATATTGTTTTTCCTGTCCATTAATAAATTACAGTCCCAAAGTACGTCAAATCATGCCACATAAAGCTTAGATTTTATTCTACTTAACCATGTGTTTTTGTTACACACTGGTCATTTATAGTCATGTTTTTATCGCTTTTTTGTCACATTATATTCTCTGGTATAATAATGTCCCAAATAACCTGTTCTGTTAATAGAACACAAAATTCCATCCATGCCCAGAAAAGAAGCAGAGTATTGCCTATGTAAATGTATTCTCAAGGCAATAGAGCTGACACTGTGAAGAAACAGAAGTGTAAAGCTTCTTCCAATTGTCTCTAATCAGATTCAAGCCCTGATTTTCTCTTGTGGGCCGAAGAACAGCTGTTTTAAATCACCAATCTGTTTATTTCATTTGCCTGCTTTATTTTAATTCTGGATCTATTACTTTCTCTTTGTGTTAATTGATAGCAAAGCTATTTCAATTCATTCCTATTCTTTTCTACAAGTTGGTCTTTCCTTTAGCCTGTGCACAATTTTTAGCTTTAACTTTTATTATACATTCCAAAAGCCATAGCTATTTTCAAAAGGTCCAACTTAACTGTACAGTTACAGTGATGGCCACCCTCTTTCAGTCAGGCATGGTTTGTCTTCTTCTCTCAAAAGAAACAGTCACAGACTGAAGCTCTGGTCCATGCTTCAGGGATATGGCTAGAAGGGGTCTATGAGGATTGCAGTTGCCATGCAGAAAACTGGTTTCTGTAAGAACTTTTATTGTCAGAGGTGTCAGAGAGTATGCATAGAAGAGACCAGGGGACTTCAGCTGTATCAGATTCCAAACATGCTGTCCTGATAACCAAATCTACCAGATAGTTGACAGGAGAGATCACCCAAGAGGTAGAGGGTGTGGAGTCAAATGCTTCAAAGAGCACTGTCCTGAGAAGGTGAGGTTGATGGCCATGAATCCCCTCTGTTTCTTCAATTCTAGGACTTTACTCAATGTGATATCTTCAGGAGAAGATCCCTCAAGGTGAATGCTTGGTTCTTCCACTTCCAATGTTGTTGTGTCTTTTGGCTTTTCCCAGTTAGGGGTCGCCACAGCGGAACTCCGGTCCGCTAATGATTGGCAGTTGATTTTTACGTGCCGAGTTGCCAGCCCTGACGCACAACCTTCAATGAAGGTACGCCCATTCAAGCATGATGGACAGAAATTCCAAGCTGTCCTCCTGAGTTTTGCATATTTTTTCCTCATTTCATAAGCCTTCCACTAGGAAAATGTATAACAGAAAATTTAATAGATTTAGTATTTGGACTGCTTCTAAAGGCTTGGACCCTATTCTGCTCCCTTAGGTACAGTTTTGGAATTATTAGCTGGCCTTTTCGAATTTAGAGGAAGCTGTTCTACTGTTAAGGTTCAGTTGGCAGCATTTTCAGTTTTCACGGTGGTCAAGACCATCTCCTCTTAGCTTTCGTAAAGTTATCTAAAGCCATTTTGAGGGAGACTTTTCTCCTCAGATCTCCATTGAGAGACCCGATTCTACCTTGAAATCTATTCTTTTTGTTACAGGCTCTAACCAAGGCACCCTTTGAGTCTGCTACTACAGTGGATCTCAGATGTTCTTCATCTCACATTGCTGCAGTCCTTACACTTGGGTAGTCCGCTGTCCTCGGTCGGCCCGAATATCAAAGTATAAGGCTGACGTCGGTCAAGGCGCATTTGACTGACATCAGGACGTCAGGGTACAAATGCGCATGACCGACGTCATATCCTCAGTCTTTTTTGCCGCATGGTCCGATGCAGAAGCAGCATTGCAAGTGCCGGTTGGCGTTCTGAGATTTTTCGATTTCAAGTTTCAGACCGAGTTCAAAGTTGGCTAAGTACCCGTTGGGGAATATTTTAGTTTTTCTTGCCTCAGTGATTTACGGATGTCAGAAAAAGTCAATAATTGCATTTCTTGTGGGAAACAGATACCGCATAGAGATTATCATACTTTGTGTATTCCTTGCTTAGGGCCTGAGCACGACGTTGTTGGCTGTCGCTCTTGTGCTAGATTCAATAAATGCACTATAAAGAGAAGGTTGGATTTTGCCAGGTTAGTCTTTGGGAAGCGGTGCAATTATAAAATGCCGTTGGATGCTCCGACGCCCGCTTCTTCGAAGAAGCGCAAGGACAAAGCAGTTAAGCCTAGGCTAGAAGAACCGTCTGTACCGGACGCCGGTTCTTTAGAGGTGTCGGTGGAGCCGGTGGCTCCACCGGAGGTTTCTTTGGGTTCTCAGGGAGAGACTTTATTATTGCAAGATGTGGCCTCTCAGGAGGCAGGTCAGGCTGAAGGGGCTTCTCAGGTTACTATACTCCCCTCCCTTCCCAGGGTGGCTAGGCCCTCTCCTTCTGTTTCCAAGGCTTCTCCTAGAGGCAGGCCAGGTTCAGCTTCAGTTGGTGTCACCCCTAGTTCTTCTGGAACTGTGCCCAAGAAGCATATGCTTAAAATGGCAGAAGATTTGATTTCTTTGATTAGGGGTTCTTTGCCCCCTCCTGATAAGAGACCTAGGGTAGAGCCTGAGCCTGGGAGTTTTGAGCAGGCTTCGGATGTTTCAGAGTCTTCGGCTGAAGACTTGCAGGAGTATTCTCCTTATTCTGATTCTGATGTGGATGATTCTACTCCTTCTGCTTCTCCTCCTGAGGATTTTTCTTTTTCAGAAACTCTTCATTCTATGAGGGAGCATTTTAAGTGGGAAGGTCAGGACTTCTCTGATTCCAGGAAAAGGCTTAGAGAATTTTTGTTTTTGCCCCAGCATAGGCCTTTGGCTATACCTCCTGTTTTAGATGTGGTGGAAGATGTTTTTGCAGAGGCTTCTCTTAATCCTGATTCTTTGCCTCCTGCTCCTGTTAAACCGGATAGATATTACAGGGTGCCTGAAGCTCATAAGTATCTTTTAAGAGTCCTAGGGCGGACCCAAGAAATGTTTGTCAGGGGCCTAAAGGTGTTAAGGGTTCTGTTGTCAAATATCCCGGTTCCTCAGACAAAGAGGCCAAGGCTTTGGATAGATGGGGAAAGAAAGTTTATACTTCTTCCACTCTAGCTATGAGGGCTTTGAATTGCCAGTTTCACATGTTAAAATACCAAAACTATCTCCTTTCACAATTGAAGTCTAAGGTTGATGCTCTGGCGGAAGGTATTGATTGTAAAGAGTTGCAAGATTTAGTACATGTTTCTGAACAGGTGGGTAAGCATTCTTTGCAATGTGGTTTTGATGCTGTACAGGCCTCGTCTAGGGTGGCTGCCACTGGGTCAGTTCTTCGCAGGCACGCCTGGCTGAGGGATCAGAATTTATCTGACCATGTTAAATCACGGATTTTAGATGCTCCTTTACAATCTGATGTGTTGTTTGGTTCTCCTGTTGAGACAGTCTTAAAGAAAATGGAAGACAAGGCTAAGTCTATGCAGACTGTTAAAGATTTTTGCAGGTTCAGCCTCCAAAGTTTAGTAGAAATTGGCCTACTAAGGGGTGGATGTATCCTTCTTATGATTCCCAGTCTAGGGGTAGATCTAGACGTGGCAGGGGCAGAGCTCAGGGCTCTTTCAGGCCTAGAACAGGGAGTTCTCCTGCACAGTCTTCAGGTGAGGGCAGGGGTCAGTCCTTTCGTAAACAGACCCAATGACCTACCTTTTCAGCTGCCAGAGCCTTCTCGTCTGGCAGCACCTTTGGGAGGAAGGTTGGCACTTTTCAAAGAAAATTGGAGTTTAATTACCCAAGACAGATGGGTATTGGATATCATACACCACGGTTACCGGTTTTATTTCCATACCTTGCCTCCTTTCAAAGGTATGCCAGACGTTCCTCCTCCACAAAGAATAGAGGCTCACAAGCAAATTTCTCTGTTACTCCAAATAGGGGCCATTCAGCCGGTCCCTATGCCAGAAGTGGGCCTAGGATTTTATTCTCGCCTGTTCCTAGTACCAAAGAAAGGGAACACGTGGAGACCAATTTTGGACTTATCTATCCTCAACACTTATCTGGACATTCCCAAGTTCAAAATGTTGACGTTACAGCAGCTTTTACCTCTGCTGGGCAAAGATCATTGGATGGTAACTTTAGATCTCAAGGAGGCTTATCTTCATGTTCCTATCAGACTCAGTTGCAGGAAGTATCTGCGTTTTTGAGCTGGGACTTCTCATTATCAGTTCTCTGCATTGCCCTTTGGCTTATCTACTGCGCCCAGAGTGTTCACGAAGGTTCTGGCTCCAGTGATAGCTTTCCTCAGGTTAAAAGGAATACAGATTTATCCATATTTGGACGATTGCCTGATTCTGGCTCAAGAAAGGGACGAGCTTCTTCATCATTTGGGTTATGTGATAGCAGTGCTAAGATGCCTAGGGTATTCTGTGAACGAAATAAAGTCCAGTCTAGTACCCTCTCAAGACATGTGCTTTCTGGGTGTGAGACTGAATACAGCATCCCAGATGGCCTTTTTGACCCCGGACAAACAAAAGAATCTTTCCTTTTACTTTCATCAGTTGTCTCATCAGTCCGGGCTGACTGCAAGGACAGTCCTTCAAGCCTTAGGGTTCATGGCATCTTGTATTCTGGTGCTTCCCAATGCCAAACTGCATATGAGGAAGCTACAATGGTATCTCAAAAATGTATGGACACAGCACTGCCAGGATTTGGACACTGTCATTCAAATAATACCTTGCATTCAAAAGGAATTTTTGTGGTGGGCTCAGGAATGTCACCTAAACAAGGGACTCTCTGTGACCCGGCCAGAGGCGAGTCAGATTCTAACGACAGATGCCTCAGACAAAGCTTGGGAGCTCATCTGAATGGAAAGTGGATACAAGACAAGTGGCCTGCCAGACTACAACATCTACATATCAACTTGAAAGAGATGTTAGCAGTCCAGTTTGCATTAATAGCCTTCAAGGATTTACTTCTTCCAGGGCAGGTGTTGATTCTAACAGACAACACAACTGTCATGTGGTACATCAACAAGCAAGGCGGAACACATTCTTATCCTCTATGCAGGCAAGCAATGATTTTGTGGGAGACTGCTCTCAGTTTACAGCTAAATCTTCAGGCAAGGTTTCTGCCGGGAGCACAGAACTCCTTAGCAGATGTGTTGAGCAGACAAATTATGGATCCCCACGAGTGGAAATTGGATCCTCATGTATTTCGGAAATTGACAGTGTCATGGGGAACTCCAGACATAGATCTGTTCGCTTCCTCTAAACCACCAGCTGCCAAAGTTTTGCACAAAAAGGTTTCATCCTACAGCTTGGAAAGTGGATGCTCTTTCTTTCAATTGGAGCAATCTTCATGTGTATGCCTTTCCGCCTCTGCCTCTCCTCCCAAAGGTACTACTAAAGGCCAGACAAGACAAGCCAAGGATGATTTTGATAGCTCCAGATTGGCCTCGACAGCATTGGTACCCATTACTGAGGAGCCTGGTACGGAAGCCTCCATGGCCTTTGCCTTCGATTCCACACCTGTTGTCTCAGGAGGACAGTCATTTGCTCAACGTCAAGCTTCACTCTCTGCACCTAACAGCCTGGCATATTCTGTTTTGAACCATTGTGGGCCTCCACTTCCACAACAAGTTTTGAATGTTATTTTGGAAGCCAGAAGGCCTAGTACAAGGAAAGTGTACGCAGACAAATGGAAGAGATTTTTATTTTGGAGTGCAGCAAAGGATTTTGATGTTTCTGGGCCTAATTTAAGTGTGGCTCTTCAATATCTTACTGAGTTACTGGACAAAGGTTTGTCCTTCTCTTCTATTAAAGTTCATGCTGCAGCAATTTCGGCTCACTATGATTGTGACCCACCATTGTTTTCTCATCCTTTGTTCAAGCAATTTCTTAGAGGGGCAAAGAATATAAGACCCCCACGAAGAGCTCCTACTCCTGCTTGGGATCTCAATTTTGTGTTGGAGAAACTCACTCTACAACCTTTTGAGCCTGCAGCTACTGCTGAATTAAAGTTTTTATCATGGAAGACTGCTTTTTTGTTGGCTATTACCTCTGCAAGAAGGGTTTCTGAGTTGCAGGCCCTTATGGCAGTTGAGCCTTTCTTAATTTTCCATAAGGATAGGGTATCTTTACGTACTAATCCTTCCTTTATGCCTAAAGTGGTTTCTAGTGTGGCTTTAAACCAAACTATTCATTTGCCTACCTTTTATGCAAATCCCCAAAATAAAGGGGAAAAGATTTTGCACACTTTAGATGTACACAGGCAGTTGCGTTATTATTTGGACAGAACTAAAGGGTTCAGGCAGTCTCAGCAGTTATTTGTTTCTTTTGCTTTGAGTTCTCAGGGCAAGCCTGTGTCAAAACAAACTATTTCTAAGTGGATTGGGTTTTGCATTGCTTTCTGTTATTCCCATCATGGCAAGGAAGTTCCAGCTGGGATTAGGCCTCATTCCACTAGGGCTACTGCCACTTCAACAGCCTTTTTGAGAGGGGTGGCAACTAAGGATATTTTGGAGGCAGCTACTTGGAGTTCAGTGCATACTTTTTCCAGGCATTATCACCTACCACTTTACTCTAAATCCAGGGCTGGTTTTGCCACTGCTGTTTTGCAGGGCATTTTAGCAGCTCCTGCTTCCTTATGATTTGGCCATCCTCCCTTTCCTCTGCTTTGGGATTCTACCCAAGTGTAAGGACTGCAGCAATGTGAGATGAAGAACATAGTACAGTTTTGTACCTACCATAAATGTAGATGTTCGAAGATCCACATTGCTGCAGTCCAATTTACCCTCCCTCCTTCCCCTCTGTTGTTAGAGGCGATTGTGTGGGTTGGGTGGTCAATTGGGTGTATATTGTCTATTGTATATATTGTACATATTTTTAGTGCTAGGATGGTTGGTTGTTGGTTTGCTGTCTTTTGGTTTTTGACCTTTATTTTTAGGGTCTTCTGGCATCTGGGGCAAGAAAAGACTGAGGATATGACGTCGGTCATGCGCATTTGTACCCTGACGTCCTGATGTCAGTCAAATGCGCCTTGACCAACGTCATCCTTATACTTTGATATTCGGGCCGACCGAGGACAGCGGACTACCCAAGTGTAAGGACTGCAGCAATGTGGATCTTCGAACATCTACATTTATGGTAGGTACAAAACTGTACTTTTTTTGTGTATGAAAACTCTTTTTAATTCAGTAACTTGCATGAGACGAGTGACAGAACTTCATGCTTGTCCATGTCAGCTTCTTTTTGTCTGATTTTTCACAAGAGCAGGGTTTCTTTACAGAGCAATCCATCCTTTTTGCCTAAGGTGGTCTCTGAGTATGACTTTAACCAATCTATTCACTTGCCTGTGTTCTTTCTGAACTTTAGTAATACAGAGAACCAGTGCCATGGGAAAATTGGACCAACTGTTGGTGTTCTTTTCCAAGGTCAAGTTGAATAAAGGAAGATCGAAGTTCACCTTGTCGAGGTGGCTTTCTGACTCTATATCTGTCATGTACAAGATTAGTGGGTTATCCTTGCCATCCAAACCTAAGGCTGACACTGTGAGGGCAGTATCTACCTTGGCAGCCTTTTTCTGGCACGTTTCATTGGATATTTGCTCAGCTACTACTTTGTTGAATACTCATACCATTGTGATTCAATAGAAGCTTGATATTTAGTCATGGTCAAGGGCTCCATTTTACTGCATTATTCTTGGAAATGTTCACCTTTAGTACTACTGGGTTCAGCCTGCCTGGGGATCGTGTCCCACAAATCCAGACAGATGGGAAAGGCAGCATCAGTTATGAAAATTATGTCCTTTCTGTAACATTTGATATGTGTTGTCCTCTTCCATCCATTTCAGCAGTCCCTCCCTCCATCCTCATTCCAAATTGTCACTTGCATTTTTTTTATTTCTGTTTGACCTTTTGGTCCTTGAAGTCTTTACTTGTTGGACGTCTATAGGTTTTGGTTTAAGGATTTTTCAAGTAATATATTTTCAGAGAGGTCAGGTATGGAAGGGGCAGTCTTTATCTGATGAGATGAGGTAGCGTAGAGCATTATGGGAAAAGAGTTGGTGCTTCATGAACAAAAGTCTAAAGGGACAGCCTCGGATCTATTCCTATCCAGTAACCCACAGGTTGATGTGGACAAATGAAGACAGCATAGATCTAGGGGTTATGGTAAGTCCATAACTTTCATTTTAATATTGGAATGGGTCTGTAGGCCAGAGGGCCTTCCCCTCCTTTGATATAACTATTAATACTACCTTACTGCTTGATTAGGGAATCCCTCCTTTTAATATGTTATTAAATAGCATATGCCAAATTTTCATTATGCTGTCTTTTGCTATTTTCCATATTTCGTTTGGGATTCCATCTGTTCCTGAGGATTTCCCTGTGTTGCGGTTTTGCATTGTAGCCATACCTCTCAACGTCTTAGAGCAAGAAATCTGGACAAAGCCATAAGTAAAAGTGGGAAGAACGCTAAAAAATACGGACAATTTTTAAATATTGCTCTTACAAACGTTGAAAATTAATAGAATAATAGGTATTGCATTAGCATGAATTTTGTGAAGGATATGAAGTCTGAAACTCAAATGTATTTCATTATTTTAGAACTTCAATCTTTAATGATTTGCCACTATTTTGCCAGAAAACCACAATTTTATGAAAAAAAGACCAAAAATATAAAGCCAAAATCTGGGCATTATGCAAAAATCTGCACAGTTGAGAGGTAAAAAATTTGTAGCCCAAATTTCTATCTCACTGATTTTTCCAGTAGAATGTTGCTGTCACGGTGCTAAAAGAACCACATGTTTAAGCTATGCAAATAATTGTTAGTCTCCTCTGTCTTATTTTCTATCCATTTCTACTATACAGACTTTGATAATAATTTGCCTTTATACTTCTAGAAACCTGTGATCCCGTTTTGACTGTACACAATCTAGGACCCCTTAATCTCTCTGCCTCTGCATGAAGTATTTACTTATCTTTGCCATTATTTTGAAGAATGCTTGTTTTAGGTCTAAAGCTCCAAATTCATCTAAGTTATCTGTATATTCTTCCATCTCTCTGCTAGCTTTATGCATAGTGTCCTGCCTTTTTATGTTTCCTTTATACACAGTAGGTCATTTGGTCTTGTATTGTTTTCTAGGACTGTTAAATATCTTTGCTTACTTTGATCCCATGAGCCCTTAGCTTTAATTTGCACTTTTTAAGCCTATCCATAAATTCTGACATTTTCTCCACTCCCACCTATACTTTTTCAAACTCTGTTATTAATTTCTCCTCCAGCCAGGTCAACCTAGTCATATATACTGGGAAATGACAATGTTTATAGGGTCATAGGTAGGTACTAGGCTATCTGCCCAAGGGCTTACGTAAGCCTAGCCAAAAAGGTTTCCTGGCTTACGCCACCCAAGAAAGTTATTTTCCTGTGCCACTGTCGAGCAGAGACACAGAATTGATCCCCAGGGTGTATTTCCTGTTTCCCATCCACTCATCAAGATTTTTCTTGAAGAGTGCTAATGAAGAACTTTGCTTGACATAGATGGGTAGCCTGTTCCAGAGTATGGGAAGTCTCTGGGACAGGAATCTATCCCTCCAGCATGTCCTGTTTATTGTGGTGACAAGGTTTAGGTCCCTAGAGCGTGTAGCTCGGAGGGATTGGGATTTCTTTAGTTGTAGCATGTCCAACAGCTCTGGGTTTGACATAGCTTTACATATATTAGGCAGAGATCACCTCTGAGTAGGCGATATGCTACGGAGTAAAGCTGGAGTTTTTTGTGGTGGTCAGTGTAGGGCATTTGTTTGAGGCCAGTAATCCTCTTTGTGATGTACTTCTGTGGCTTTTCCAGCTGCTGCAGATGTCTTGTGAGGTACATTCCAAAAGGGGCATTGTACTCCATAATGAGTCTAATGAGTGTCGAATAGAGGGGAACAATGACCTCTTTTTTCCCTGGATGAGAATTCTTTTATGATAAGGTGTGCCATGTAGAAAGACTTCCTGACCACTGTGGCGATGTGACTATCAAAGGAGAGACTATTGTCCACCTGGGTCCCAAGGTCTCTTATCACGCATTCGGTGTTAAGTATATTGCTGCTTATGTGGTAGTTCATGGGTACAGAGTTTTTACCAAAGGGGATGACACTGCACTTTTTGGCATTGAGCTTGAGGCCATGGCTCCGACACCAGGCATCTGTCTCAGCGAGGCTCTTCTGTAGGATGTCCACATCATTTGGGGACTTGACTATGGCTCCTAGTTTGCAGACATCTGTGAACTTCATTAGCCAGAGGCCTTCTGTGTTAGCCTGTACTTCAGAGAAGTAGATACCAAACAGGAGAGGTCCCAGGACGGAACCCTGTGGCACTCCACTTGTCACTGCTTTGAGGTCAGATTTGGAGTCTGCAACTTTTACAGTGTTGGTTCTGTCAGTGAGCCAGTTGGCAACCCATCTTGTGACGTAGGGATTTATACATAGTTTAGTGAGTTTAGCTTTAATTCCAGAATGCGGGATGGTGTTGAAAGCCTTGGCGAGGTCAAGATAGGCTGTGTGAACCACCTTACCCTCATCTACGGCTTTGGTGACTGCCTCAAAGAAGTCAGTCAGGTTCAGGAGGCATGATCTTCCTTTCATAAACCCGAACTGGGTGGGAGCCAGAGTTTGGAGGTTACCAATGTCTTTGGTTATGAGTTCCATGATGATACGTTCCATGGCCTTGCAGACCAGGCTTGTCTGGCTAATAGGTTGATAGTTGCCAGGATCCATGGTGGCTCCCCCTTTGTGGAGTGGGATAACTGTTGCTGTGCACCATTCAGTGGTCACAAAGCCTGATGCGAGGCTATTATTGAGCATGGTGCTTAAGTGGGGAGCCAGTTAATTCTGAATTTCATGTAAAACGCAGCCTGGGAAATTGTTCGATCCCATGGATGCTGTGTTTTTGGCTTTAGAGAGTGCAGCTTTTACCTGCGTAGTTGTGATTACAGGGACTCTGCATTCTTCCTGTATAGATATGGACCCTTTAGGGGGTGAGAGGGGGTTAAGGTAACCACTGAACATATCTGCCAGGATGTTGGCAATATCAGTTGGTTCTGTAATTTTCGTGCCTTTGTGCTGTAACTCAGAGCAGATCTGGGTGTTGCCATCGAGATTCTTGACATAGCTATAGAATGCTTTGTGGTTGTCCTTGGAATTAGTGGCAATTTTGTTTTCGTAGCTAGCTTTGGAGGATCTTATAAGGGATCTCAGCTTCTTACTGAGGCTCACCAGGGAGCTCCTCCACTCATGGGATTTTGCTCTCTTTTGCAACAGTTTCTTCCTTCTGTTGTACAGTTTGTTTATGGCAGGGGACCACCAGATTGGCTTCCTTTTTTTGGAGGATAGCGTCTTGGTTCTATTTGAGATAGCACAATCCCTGCACTTGTGTAAGTGTTTATAGAGCGCATTTGTGTAGGATTCAGCAGTTGTAACTGTATTTCCATCTGCATGTTTGTCATGAAGTTCACCACTTCTGTCTTAAGAAGCATGAAGTTGGCTTTGGAGAATTTTTTTCTTGTGGTTTCCTTAATGGGGGGTGGGGGCGGGATGTGGATATCAAGGGTGATTAGCTTATGGTCGGATCGGACCAACGAGGAGTTGATTTCAGGTGTGGAACACCGGTCACTCATGTTGGTAATGACTAGGTCTAGGATATTGTTGGCCCTGGTGGGGGTGTAGATAAGTTGATCTAGGGCATTGGAGTTTATGAATTCCAGAAGGCGTTGAGTTAAGGAGTTGGTACACGAGTAGTTTTCCCAGTTAATGATGGGGTAGTTGAAGTCGCCCATTATTAGGGTGCTTGGTTGAACCCTAATATTTTCCAGTACATCAAGAAAAGAGGAGTGGGAATCCTGGGGCATGGTGAGGGATCTGTAGCAAGCTACAATTTGGATTGCAGTTTTGCCCAGAGTTAGTTGCACTTAGACAATCTCGGATGCATTATGCTGAGCAACTAGCCTGGAGGTGTGGATATCCTTAATGAATATGGACACACCTCTGCCTTTGGTGTTTCGGTCCAGGTTACATGGCCAAAAAGTGTGGTATGTGTTACAGCCTGGTAGTTACATGGCCAAAAAGTGTGATATGTGTTACAGCCTGGTAGTGCAGGGGTGCTCTCTGGAGCCTTGAACCAGGTCTCAGTCACTACACAGATATCGATGTTCTCCATTTTATGGAGTGTCTCAAGTGAGTGCATTTTGAGATTTAGACTTCTAGCATTGAGTAGCATTGCCCTCAGTTTTTGCTTGCCTGTTCCTTTTATGGTGGTGAATTTTTTATTTGAACCCTGCCTAAAAAAGGCACTACAGGGGCAGCAAGAGCCTTAGCCAGTATCCAGAATCCCAGGGGCAACAGGTGCAGGCCATCTGTGGCAAAGCATCGTGGTCTGTCGACCATGTCATCCCAAGCAGAAAGATACTGAATCCCCTTATAATGACACCAGAAGCTTAGCCAATTGTTAAAGTCAGTCATTTTGTCCTTGTACTGCGGTGTCATTCTGGGCGATGGCAGATTGCTACTCAGGGCTAGGGTCATACCTGCCTGGGCTACAAGAGTGGAGACTTCTTCCTTGTCTCTTTTCATGTAGTCCAGGGAGGTATGTCTCAGGTCATTCACACCAACATGGACAATGACAGAGTCATATTTGTACTTGGTGTGGAGTGACTTGAGTGCGTGGGTTACGTGGCAGATCCTGGCACCCGACAGGCAGCTGACAGTAACCTTCTCCTTGTGTAGCCTGGTGAGTGGGCCATCAATGTGCCTGACTATAGAGTCACCTGTGACTAGTGTGTTGGGTACGTTGTTTTGCCTTATTGGCTGTGGTTGAGTGGCACACTGAGTCTGTAGGCTATGTGTCATTTGGGTTGTGTTGGGGGATAGAGGTTGCTTGCGTATCTGCTTTGGAGGTCTCTGTTGCTTAGACAGATTTTTATTGAGAGTTTCCGCGAATGTTTTTATGTTACTATGTGTGGATTTTGGTGGTGTCGATTTAGTGAGACTATGTGATGAGTGTGGTGTGGTGCAAATGTTTACCTTCTCCTCATGACTGTCAAGTTCAGTCTTGGTTGGAGAGAGCTTTACCTCCAGTTTGGCTAGATAAGTGCATCTCTCACAGATTGTAGTGTTGGGTGGTAGGAGGAGAGGGTTGTCTGTGTACATGAGGCAATTTCTACATTGCCTCAAGATGCCCAGATTCATCAGACAGACAGGAGAGAACACTGGTAGCTGACCCTTGGACATGCCTGAATAAAAAACTATTTTCTTCTAGATAAGTGAGGAAAGTGAGTACAAGAGCTGTTTTTCTCTAAGTCAGTGAGAAAAGTAAGTACAAAAACTGTTTTCCTCTAGGTAATGAGGAAGATTGAGTGCTATAGTAATTAGTAGCTTATTTAGTGCTTACAAGTTCTGAACAAGTGCTGAGCATGAATAAGCAAATTTAAGTGCTAAAACTAAGGATCTGTATCTGCACTAGACTAGTTACAGGACAGAAACAAGTGCAAATGCAGGCTTTCAAATCAGAAAGTTGAGAGAGATGGAAGATTGCCCAAACAGCCAATAACTACAATTTCTGGGCCAGAACTAATCCTTATGTGGTAGACAGGTTACCTAGTGCTTACCACTCCCACTGATAAGCTAGAAGGCTTCTCTCCAACACAGAAAGGCTTGGGAGTGCTCAGAAGCTTATATACAGTCCTAGATACAGCAAATCTGTATCTGGAACACTAGTTACAGGAAAGGTAGGAAACAGGCTTACAGTTTTTTTTTTTAGGAAAGAGCCATGGATGACCCAGGATGAAACTGCAGAGAATGTGGCACTGGAATGAGCTCTGAATTTTCTATAGAATGCCCGCAGGAAATAGAGAACAAAGAATGTCCCCTCGGTGTAGAAGAAAAAGATCTAAGAGAAGCTTTCCTTGATTTACTAGAGATGGACAGACTTATTAAGACCAATGATAGAAAAACAGA
This sequence comes from Protopterus annectens, assembly GCF_019279795.1. Lineage (NCBI taxonomy): Eukaryota > Metazoa > Chordata > Ceratodontiformes > Protopteridae > Protopterus > Protopterus annectens. Next base: position 905,825,387 of record NC_056739.1, read on the forward strand.
CTACAGAAGATCAGTAAAACCCAAAAAGTTAGAAGTTTGATAAAACAAATGAGCACAGTAGTTAGGACTGTCTATAAAGATTCATGCAATGTAACAGAAGTAAATAGAATATATTACTGTGCAGCTAAATTAATAACAGATAGTCTTAGCACAAGAACACAGGCCAGTAAGGAAAAGGAAGGAGAGAAATTGAATGCCATCATGGACGTATCGAACAGAGACTATAAAGCAATTAAGACAAGAAATGCCCCTGTTAGAAGAGTGTAGAAGAGCCCCTGTTAGAAGAGTGTAGAAGAGGGAACAGATCAACAAAATCAGGATCTGTCATGAACTATCACAAGTTGCTGCTGTTGTGTCTTTCGGCTTTTCCAGGTTAGAGGTCGCTACAACGGAACTCTGGTCCGCTAATGATTGGCAGTTGATTTTTACGTGCTGAGTTGCCAGCCCTAACGCACAACCTTCAACGATGGTACGCCCATTCACGCATGTCTCCACGCAGAAGAAGCTCTAGCTGAGAGTCGAACCGGTCAGCGTCTTACTATCACAAGTAATAAACTAAAAATATCAACATAGGCAGAAAATCTTAGAAGATATGTAGATAAATATAAAGGAAAGGTACACAATAAGCAATTTATTGATGACCCAAAAAGGTTTTATAGAGAATTGTGAAACAAGGCAATAGGAATTTAAACACCACCAGAAAAATAAGTAGATACATTTTGGAGAAATATCTATGTAGATCCTGTGGAACATCATAAAGGTGCTAAATGGATAGAAGGAGTAAAAGAAATAATAATAAGTTCAAATGTACAGGATATGAAATGGGATGAAGTAATGACCAGGGAGATTGAAACAAAGTTAGGAAAAGCTCCTAATTGGAAAACACAAGGTCCAGATGCAATACCTAACTTCTGGCTAAGTATTAACATCTTTACATGAAAATTTTGCCATGAGTAAGAACTATTTATATGCACCCCCTGAACAGACACCAGCCTAGTTAACAACAGGAAAGACACTGCTCATACTTAAGAGCGAATCTGCAAGCTATCCTAAAAACTAGAGCAAAAAGTATACATTGGAACTCGTGCCAACAGAGTTAATAGTCATTTAGAAGAAAACTTAATCATGACAATAGAACAAAAGGGTAATAAAAGAAAGTCATATGGAACAATGGATCATTTGTTCTTAAATATAGTCATAATGGAGAACTGTAAAAGGGGAAGAATCTAAGTATGACATGGATAGACAACAAAAAAGCATTTGACAATATCCCACATTCATGGATAAAAGAGTGCTTAAAAATGTATAAGGTACACTCTGCACTGATTGATTACATTGCAGCGAGCATGAAACAGTGGCAAAGCACTTTGCAGTTAAGCCATGAAAAGGACATTATTATTCCAGGGATAAAAATTCAGAGGAGGATATTCCAGGGTGACTCTGTCACTGCCGCTCTTTTGTCTTGCTCTTAAACCATTACACTGTCTGCTTAACAGATTAGGTCATGGCTATAGTTTGACTCCCAGAAAACAATAAAGTGTAAATACTTCTCATCTTACTTATGTAGATGATTTGAAACTGTATAGTTCATCAGATGAGGAACTGGAAGCACAACTGCAAGTGGTCAAAACTTTTTTAGATGATATAAGAATGTCATTTGGTCTTAATAAATGTGCAAAAGCAACCTTTAAAGCAAGAAATCTGCCAAAGGAGAGCAGGAAAGCTGCCCCAAAAGGTGTTGGATAGGTTGGACAGTAAAACAAAAAGGATGTTTCATGCTCATTAAATCATTTATAAAAAGCAATGTGTACCAAAATTATATATTCCCCATTCTAAAGGAGGTATGGGCCTCGTCAAAATTGATTACATGTATAGATCTGCAATCATGGGACTGCCTACATATCTGTTGACTTCACAAGACCCAAAAGTAGTGAAAGTTTTGAAACATAAGGAGGATGACTCCAAAATTACTTCCCTGCATAGTTTAGCAGAAACATATCGGTGTCAAGCAGACATGGAAATCAAACTAGAAGTAGATAAAAATTAGGCAGCAACTGAATGTGCCAAAAAACAAAAGAAAGAATCTAAGGTGAAGGATCAAATGAGAAGACAAGAAAAGTGGAAAATATATAAATATAGTTGCATAGGTTCATAGGTTCATAGGTTCATACTAGGCTATCTGCCCGAGGGCATTTACAAGCCTAGCCCATAGTTTTGTGGCTTACGCCACCCCTTTAGTATGGGGAACTATACCCATTATTTTGCTGTGCCTCTGTTGAGCAGTGACACTGAGGTAATCCCTGGGGTATATCTGCGATCTCCCATCCATTGGTCAAGATTTCTCTTGAACAAGGCCAGCGAGGTGCTCTGCCTCACATATACCGGGATTTTATTCCACAGCATAGGGAGTCTTTGGGTGATGAATCTATCCCTCCAGCACATCCTATTAATAGCCGTGTCGAGGTTTAAGTCTCCTGCCCTTGTGGCTCTGACGGATCTAGATTTTTTGAGGTGAAGCATATTCATCAAATCTGGGTTTGACATGGCCTTGTATGTTAGGCAAAGGTCACCTCTGAGCAAGCGGTAAGCGACTGAATAGAGCTGGAGTTCTTTCAGTCGGGCAGCATAGGACAGATGTTTGAGGCCCTTTATCCTTTTGGTGAGGAACTTTTGTGGCCTCTCCAGCTGCTGCAAGTGTCGGGTCAGATACATTCCGAATGGGGCATTGTACTCAATCATTGGTCTGATGAGTGATGAGTATAGGGAGACTATGACCTCCCTTGATCTAGATGAGAATCCCTTCATGATAAGGTGGGCAATGTAGAAGGTCTTCCTAACTACTTTAGCTACATGGGTGTCGAATGACAGACTACTATCAACCTGGGTCCCCAGGTCCCTGATAACTTCTTCTGTACTCAGTGGATTGCCACCTATTTGGTAGCTAGGGGTAACCTTGTTTTTCCCGAAGGGTATGACTATGCATTTTTGGCATTTAACTTTAGGCCATGGCTCTGGCACCAGTTATCCGTTTCTGTGAGACCCTTCTGAAGGATATCTGTGTCAGATGTGTTTTCTACTATGGCCCAGTTTGCAGTCATCTGCAAACTTTGTCAGCCATAACCCTCCTGTGTTTGCTTGTACTTGGAAAAGTAGATGCCAAACAAGAGTGGGCCCAGGACTGAGCCCTGTGGTACACCACTTGTGACAGGCTTTGAGTCTGACATGGCGCCAGCAACTCTGACCCTGTGGGTTCTGTCACTCAGCCAGTTTGCAACCCATCTTGTGATGTATGGGTTAACATTTAAGCTGATGAGTTTTTCAATGATACCCGAGTGGGGTATTGTATCAAAGGCCTTCGCCAGATCGAGGTAGGCTGTATGGACTGCCTTTCCCTCATCAATGGCTTTGGTGACTGTTTGAAAAAGTCAACCAAGTTTAGAAGGCATGATCTGCCTTTGACAAAGCCAAACTGGGATGGATCCAAAGTCTGCAAATTCCCTATGTCTTTATTTATGAGGTCCATTATGATCCTCTTCATGGCTTTGCAGATAAGGCTTGTCAAGCTAATGGGCTGGTAATTTCCAGGGTCGGTGGAGGCACCGCCTTTGTGAAGTGGGACCACAGTTGCAGTGCGCCACTCCATGGGTACGTATCCAGAGGTAAGACTATGATTAAACAGCTGTCCTAGCTGTGGGTTTAATTCCTCGTTGAGTTCGTGGAGCACACAGCCGGGGACACCATCAGGTCCCATGGATGCTGTGTTTTTGCTTTGGAGAGAGCAGTTCTCACTTGGGCGTTGGAGATGTTTGGGGGCTGCAATCGCTTGGTATAGATATCTCTCCTTTTGGGGGAGGGGAGAAGTTTGCACTGAACCTGTCAGCCAGTATGTTGGCAATGTCTGTAGGATCAGTAATCTTCACATCATTTTGAACTAGTTCTGCATATCTGGGAGTTTCCTCCCAGGTTTCTAACATAGCTAAAGAAGGCCTTATGATTGTCTTTTGAGTCTTTAGCTATTTTTCTCTCAAAATTTGCTTTGGATGATTTTATGAGAGCTCTTAGTTTTTACTTATAGTGATCAAGGGTGTCTTACCTTTTAAGGATTTTGCTCTATCTTGTAGTAGCTTCCTCCTTTTGTTGTAGAGTTTGTTTATGGCTGGGGTCCACCAGAGTGGATGCTTGCCTTTGGTACAAAGAGTCTTTGTTTTGCTTGGGATTGCCTTATCCATGCAGTCCTGCAGGTGCTGGTAGAAGGCATTTGTAAGTGATTCAGCGGCTTGAGTACTGTTTTCCGTCGGCTCGGGGGCCTTAAAGGAGACCACACTAGTCTTTAGAAGTGTGAAGTCGGCTTTCGAGAAGTTCTTTACTGTGGTCTTTTTATTTCAGGTGGGGTGGGATGAGGACCTCCAGCGAGATTAGTTTGTGATCTGATCTCACCAGTGAGGGTATACTTCGGTGTTGAACATTGTGCTCCCATGTTCGTGATGATGAGATCAAGTATGTTTTCTCCTCTTGTGGGGATGGTGACTAGTTGTTCCATGGCATTTGAGTTTATGAATTCCAGGAACTTTTGGGCTAGGGTGTTTGGGCTTGAGTAGTGTTCCCAGTCTATATTAGGGTAATTGAAGTCACCTAGTATGATGGTGTTTGGTGATACATTTATCCCCTCTAGTGTTTTCAGGAAGGCCATGTGAGGTTCCTGAGTTTGTGAGGGTGGCCTGTAACATGCTACAATTTGCAGAGCAGTCTTGCCTATGGTTAATTGCACCTGGATGGTCTCTGATGCATCGTGCGTTGCCACCAGTCTTGAGGTGTGGGTGTCTTTGATGAATATGGATACCTCTCCTTTCTTGGTATTGTCCGGATTTTGGGGCGGAACGCATGATAAGAGGTAAAACCTGATAGTGCTGGGGTGCTCTCAGGAGCCTTGAACCAGGTTTCTGTCACTGCACAGACATCGATGTTCTCCATACTGAGAAGGGCCTCGAGTGCGTGCATTTTGAGATTTAGACTTCTGGCATTGAGCAGCATTACCCTTAGTTTTTTCCTTTTTGTGTTCTAGGGTGGTAGGTTTAGAATTTGAGCCTTGCCTAAAAAAGGCACTATGGGGGTGGCAAGAGCCTTTGCCAATATCCGGAATCCCAGGGGTGACAGGTGCAAGCCGTCCCTTGCGAAGCAGCGTGGCTTGTCCAGCATGTCATCCCAGGCAGACAGACATTGGATCCCCTTTGAATGACACCAGAGTTTAAGCCAATTGTTAAAGCTGATCATCTTATCTCTGTATTGTGGCATCATTCTTGGTGAAGGTAGGATACTGCTCAAGGTCAGGGTCATACCTGCAAGTATAGAAACTCTTGAAATAACCTCATGTTAATCAGGATTGCATGCAGGAATGGTTAAGGAGAGATGAATTTAAAACAAAAGGCAAAAGGTTAATATTGACGGCCCAAAATAGGGGACAAAAGTAGCATTGATCATTGAAATTGCTACACCCACTGACTACAGTATCTTACGTACAGAATGACACAAAGTCATAAAATACCAGGATTTGCATACAGAAAAGAGGGCAGTGTGAAAGAAGGAAACCCAGACAGTTCCACTAGTAGTAGGAGCAACAGGTCTTAAAAAAGAATTTACAATCATACTTGGATATGTTACCGATACATGTAACTCCATATGAATTGCAGAAGAAGTCATTAATGGGCACATTGTGGCTAACTTCAAAGATTGAAATAGTACTAATTTCATGAACATTAATCATACTTTGACTTAGGAATGGGGTTAATTCCTTTCATGTTATTAGAAACCCAAAAGACTTGGATAAATTAAAAAAGAGAGACCAATTACTTGCTTTCCGATGACATTAAACTATACACTGGAATTAATGCCAACAGAGTTTATAATCATTTAGAAGAAAACTCAATCATGGCATTAGAACAAAAGGGTAATAAAACAAAGTTATTTGTAACAAAGGATCATTTGTTGTTAAGTAAAGTCATAGTAGACAACTGTAAAAAAGGAGGAAGAATCTAGGTATGGCATGGATAAAAGACTGCTTAGAAGTATATAACCTACACCCTACACTGATCGATTACATTACAGCGACCATGAAACAGTGGCAAACCACTTTTCAGTTAAGCCATGATAAAGGACAAATTATTATTTCAGAAATAAAAATTCAAAGATGGATATTACAGGGTGACTCTTTGTCACTGCTGCTATTTTGTCTTACCTTTAACCCATCAAGGTGTCTACTTAACAAATTAGGTTGTAGCTACAGTCTGGCTCTCAGAAAACAAAGTGTAAATACTTCTCATGTTCCTTTTGTAGGTGAGTTTAAATTGTATAGTACATCAGATGAGGAAATGAAAGCACAACTGCAAGTGGTCAAAACTTTTTCAGATGTTATAAGATTGTCAGCTGGTTTTGATAAATGTACAAAAGCAACCTTTAAAGCAGGAAAGCGGCAGCACCAACAAAACATCAGTTTGAGAGAGGAATGTTGTATAAAAGAACTCGAGCAGGAGGGAGTGTATAAATATTTGGGAACTGATAAAGGATCAACAATAAAACATGAACAAATATGAATAAAACTTAGTAAGGGATGTTTTAAAATTAATACTGAAAACAGTGTTGCTATCTAAGAATGAAGTCCAAGGTATAAACCAGTTTTCTCTTCCTGTCCTAACTTACAGTTTTGGAGTGAGTGACTGGCCCCAAAAGGTGTTGGATACATTGGACAGGAAAACACGAGGGATCCTTCATGCTCATCAGGTGATTTATATATAAATCAGAGCATACCAAGATTATATATTCTCTATTCTGAAGGAAGTATGGGCCTCCTTGAAATTGATTACATGTATCGATCTGTAATCGTGGGACTGCTTACATATCTGTTGACCTCACAAGATCAAAATGTAGTGAAAGTTTTGAAACATGAGGAGAATAAGTTTAAGATGACTTTTCTGCATAGTTTAGAATAAGCATATCTGTGTCAAGCAGGAATGGAAATCAAACCAAAATTTGATAAAAATCAGGCAGCAACTGAATGTGCCAAAAAACAAAAGAAAGGGTATAAGGCGAAGGATCAGATGAGAAGGCAAAATATGTGGAAAATGCATAAATGTAGTTGCAAGTATAGAAAACTCTTGGGACAATTTCATGTTAATCAAGACTGAATGCAGGAATGGTTAAGGAGAGGTGAATTTAAACCAAAAGAGGAAGGGTTAATATTGACGGGCCAAGATAGTGGACTACATACACATTGGTTTACAAAGTCCACTGAACATGTGGGAGAAAGACAAATGTAGGTTTTGTAGAACAGAATTGGAAACAGTCGCACAACTCAAAGGTTTCTAACAAAGAAAATCAAGAAGCTGTAGCATGTGTCTTGCACAGACAGACTAAAGCCCCTGTCAGTATACTACATGTTGTATAGACGTCTTAGGGGAGACTTATGCCTGGCCTACAGAGCAATCCAAGACCCAAACCTAATAAACTTGCTGCATATCAGTAAATCAAATGGGATTAGGGCTACCTGTTTCAGGGACCTTAATATGGCCTGTGACTTAAATAGGGCATGCTGGAAGGAGAGATTTATCTCCTAGCATCTGCCACATCTTTCCATTACCAACAGTTTATAAAATAGACTTGAGAAAAACAGATGTAGTAGTCCATGAAAAGAAGACAAAAGTAGCATAGATCATTGAAATTACTGCACCTATTGACTACAGTGTCTTAAGTAAAGAGCGAGACAAAGTCATAAAATAACAGGATTTGCAGGTAGAAATGAGGGCAATGTAGAAGAAGGATACCCAGATAGTTCCAATAGTAGTAGGAGCAATGGGTCTTATAAAAAAGAATTTGCAGTCATACTTAGATATGTTACTGATACATGTAACTCCACATGAATTGCAGGAGTCATTACTGGGCACATTGCGGGAACTGCGAAGAGCACTTCTGGCTAACATCAAAAATTGAAACAATACTAATTTCATGTACTTTAATCATACTTTGACTTTGGAATGGGGTCCATTCCCATCATAGTATTAGAAACCAAAAAGACTTGGAGAAATTAAAAAAGAGAGAGATACCACGGTTTTATAATGCAGAACTACTTGTATCACAACTCAAAATCAACAATAGGAAAACACTTTGTGAAGTGCCACGTGTGCACACTTATGCAACCAGCATATTGTATGTTTTTTATTTTTTATATTTTTTACCCCTAACAGATTTGTTTGTTTTTCAATTGAATTGTACAGATTATAGGTCACATTAAAGGTGGGAAAAGTTTTGAAATGATTTATTATGGTCTCATTTTTTTAGATCACAAAAACCTGGCATTTTAACAGGGGTGTGTAAACTTTTTATATCCACTGTATTATCCTGAAAAATGCCCTGCATTCAAAAAAAAAACATATTATTGACCAACACCCCCACAAGGGTCCTTCATTCCGGTGATACATTTCTACTAAGCACTACTAAAGCAAATAATTCATCAGGGAACACAGTATACCCAGTTACATATCCAGACTTTAGAACATCATCCCTACATAGGTAAGAATGAGTAACAAACTTCCAAGCTATAAAATCCTGCTCAAGCAATACCTTACACAATCCTGGTCATGCTCACGTTCATTACCAGGTTGACTCCTTTAGTGAATTCACAAACTTCTTGTTGCTTATCACTAACTTTTGCCCTCCTCTACTAGTTCACTACACCCCTAAAAACATTCCCTTCTGCACTCAAATCCGTACACTCCTTTTCAACCCACGTTAAACACCACCTCTCATCTTTATCTTTTTCTAACTACCCCCATCCACCTCTGTACCCCTCTAATGCATCCCTTGTATACTTGAGTTAAAACATTCTAGATACACCAATTTGGAATAGGCAGCCTAAAAAGAACTAAACCTATACCATGCTCTTTCAGTCACATGCTATTGCCACTATTCTATACACTATCAATGTCTCCCATCCCTTTCTGCATAATTTTAGAACTTACTTCATTATGTCTCTTGAACTCTTTACAAGCCTATACAATACTAAAATCTCCCTTCCTACATAATTTTTTAACTTACTTCATTACTTATCTTGAACTCCTTGCAAACCTTTCTTTATTGAAATGTAAGATTACTAATTTTGTTTACGTTTTCCCTTCTACAGTATCGATCCATTTACTTCCTGCAAGATTTTAGAGCTGCAAGAACTGTATAATGTAATTGTTGATGTAAATATGTTACTGTATATACCTGTCTTATAATTATGTTTCTTTCTTTATGAGAAATCTAACCATTGTTTTTCTGAGAACTGTCTGAAATTCACTTATAAATATAAATGTACTGTGATGGAGCTTTTCTCCTTAGGTGTCTGTTGAAAATAGACCTTGCCCAGTCGGACTTTGTCAACAAAGACAAATAAGTAAATAAATACATCAATATATAAATAATTTTTCTCCTGCAAACTAATAGTCTCTAATAGCATTTGATAAATGAAGAAGGAAAGAAGAAAAACAGCTAGCAACTTTGCAGATTCAAAGAGTACACTGATCAGACTGATCATTTCACTCATAATTGTGCTTGTTCCTTGTTTTCAGCTTAGAAAATAGTAGGGGAAAAATAAACAGGTAACTTTGCAAGTGCAAAAAAGACTTTGTTTCATGATTTTCTTCACTTTCTCGTGTTTTTCAAGTGTATCCACTTGCAAAATTCCTTGTCTGTAACTTAAACTGTAGACTTTACGCTAGACACCTACAAAATTATATAATCAGAAGTAGTTACTTCATTTGCTCTGCAACCTGTGGGTATCGGATCCTATCTCGGATCCGAGCCGGCAGCTTTCCAAGCTACAAGATCTGAGCTCCTAGCTCCTCCCCCTACCCATAATCCCCTGCTATGTGCTACATTACCTCAGATCATGTTTTGCCGCGGCTGAAGCAGCTACTTTTGAAGAGCTCCTTGGTTTTGGTGAGATTGAACCTTTTTCTTTTTCTGTCAAAAAAAAAAAAAAAAAAATTTTTCTAGTTGTGAGAGTGTGTAGTTTTCTGGGTTAGTTATCTATAGTGTAGTTTAGTTAGATATCTTTGTTCCCCTTTTCTAACTAGTTTTCTGGTAGTTCCCGCCTTTCACCCTCCCCCCTCTTAGTGTTTGGGTGTGTTCTTGGTGTGAGTGGTGTTATGGCTGAAGGGCCTAAGGTGGTGTTCTCGAAGTGTAGTGAGTGTGGCCATAAGCTTTCTCCGGCGGATGGCCACACTCAGTGCGTTTTATGCTTGGGGGCGGCCCACTTGTCATCGGCCTGCACAATCTGCGCGGCCTTTAATCCCCGAGCTATCAGGGACAGGAAGAACAAGCTGATCCTGGCGGGCTTGTTGCCTCAGGAATCGGCTTCTTCTTCCTCCCCCTCTCAGGCACAGGCTGTCTCGGCAGCCCTCGTGCCTTTTGTGCCCCCGACTCAACCTGGGACTCAACCTCCCTCTTTGGTTGTGAGTTCGGGGGATTCAGGTACCTCCACTACGGTGGAGAAAAGGCATAAGGACAAGGGACATAAGTCCCACAAAAGGCGGGCTGAGACTCAACCCTCAGACCCGCCGTCTAAACTGGCTAGGTCTCCCTTGAGGGTCTCCGGATCCTCCCCCTCTCGGCTCTGTTCACCTCATTTTTCTCCGGAGCTGGAGGAGGAGGATCGGTCTCCCTCGAGGTCGTCGAGGCGGCCCTCCCGACCCACCTCGACGACTTCTTCAAGATCAACCAGAAGCCTCACTGAAGCAGATATGGATCGGATGATGCGCTGATTCATCCAGACCCAAATGCAGCTGGGGGTGCTCTTGCCTCCCCCCCCCTCTGGGCGGGAGCGCGGCTCCCATGTTTGCTCCAATTACTCCTTCTCCGACCCGTTTTCGGTTCTCGGAGTTATCGGATCCGGGCCCTTTCGGAACCGGAGATTCGTCGGCGCCAATAGCTCCGGTCGCTTCGACGCCGACTGTGCCTTCGAGTCTGTCGGATCCGAGCTCTCGGGGCCGAGGGCTGAGCATCGGATCTGGGGGAGCTGGAGTGTCTTTGGCTCCGTTGGGTTCGGAGCACACCTCTCTCTCGGCTCCGACCCCGATCCCTACCTCGGAGCCGAGGAGATTGCTCTCGGAGCCTGGCGAGAGTAGCTCTCCTTCGGCTTTTGAGGTTGTGGAGAGGGTACTGTTGAGGACCTCCAGGTCCCCGGTTTGGGCGTTGGATCCTCCTGTACCCCCGCTGCATGTGGGTCTGTCCTCCATCATCCGACCATCGGGACAGACTGCTCAAGCCCTCCAGTTGGTTCCCTTGGAGGAACAGGACCCCGTTGACGAGCCCTCTTCGGACAGTCCCACCGAGGAGGTCCCTCGTAAACGTTGGTGCAAGAGGAGGCACCTGGACTCCCCCGAGTCCGTTACAACCGACATGGATTTAGATGAAGGGAAAGGTTCCCCAAGGTCACCCCCCGAGGATGTCTCCTTCGGAGACATCATGGAAATGTTGCGTATTAGAGGGGGGTGGTCTGCCCAAAAACCTTCCGTGGATGAATCCGTGTTCCTGGATGCATTTGAGGCAGGCCCTTCTACCTCCTGGGTGTCCCCTCCGGCTGATCCCCTGGTAGACCTCATTACTACCGGGGCGTGGAAGGAGCCCGACACCGTGGAGCCTATCCCGAAGCGACCCGACAAGATCCTTAGCCCCCCAGTGGATAGACTGTCTTGGGCCAAGGGAACCCCCTTGGATGCCATGTTAGTGGCGGCTGCCACCAAGAGAGAACTCGCGCAGGAGAGTTCTTTGGTTCACCCGCCAGATAAGGAATCTCGGGCACTCGACCGCATTGGGAAGCGGATGTTTAGTTCAGCGACCTTTTCTGTAAGGGCGATGAACTATATGGCACATACCATTAGGCTGCAACGAGACTTAATTAAGGAATACGCTGCAGCCCCCCCGGAGTCCATGTCAGTCGAGGACAAAAAAGTGTTCTCGACTCGTATGGCCACTCTGAAATCCATCTCTAACACGTCCATGCGTCTACTCTCCCATGCCACGGAGGGAGCCGCTAGGGCCAGCGGAGCCGGGGTCGTCTTGTGACGTCACTCCTGGCTCCATCTTTGCGATTTCGCGGATCCCTTCAAGGTGTCCTTCGCGAATGCACCCTTTGACGGATCTTCACTCTTCGGCAAGACCGTTCGCGAGACGCTGGTCCAAAGCGAGAAGGATGGGAAGACGCTGTCTGCCATCGGGGTCCACTTCTCTAATCCCCAACGATCCTTTTCTAGGAATCAGAGGGGACAAAAGAAGCTGTGGTTCCGTAAGTCCCAGCAATCCCATCCAGCTTCGGACCCCTCATCCTCTAGAGGTAGAGGAGGACAAGGAGGACGCCGGCCCAGAGGCAGAGGGGGACCGCTTAACTTCGGGTCCAGGGAACCCTTCCCGGATAGACCCGCGCAGCAGCCCTGAGGGCTTACCCGGCTGTCCCCCTCTGGAGGCAGTTGGGGGGCGGTTGTCGGAGCACCTGTCAAACTGGGAGTCCATTACGACAGATCGACGGGTGCTCCGCATCATATCCAGAGGTTATACCATCCCCTTCATAAACCACCCTCCCTTGACCAGACACCTCCTCGATGTTCCATCCGATCGAAGGGAGGCAGCAGCTTCAGAAGTCCTGAAGTTGCTAGAAAAAAGAGCCATCCAGCCCGTCCCCCCAGACCAGTCCGGATTGGGTTATTACTCCAGGTTCTTTTTAGTGCCAAAAAAGACGGGGGACCTAAGACCCATTCTAGACCTCTCCGCTTTGAACCTGTTCATTCCCAAAGAAAAATTCCGGATGGTCATCCTCCAATCTATTCTCCCCCTTCTGCGGCAGAACGACTGGATGTGCTCTGTAGACCTCAAGGATGCATACTACCACATCTTGATGGACAGACAATCCAGAAGGTTTCTCCGCTTCCGGCTGGGAGCCAGTCATTACCAGTTCAGGGTTCTCCCGTTCGGCCTCACCTCAGCCCCCAGGGTGTTCACTAAGGTCATGGCAGTGGTTGCAGCCCACCTGAGACTTCAGGGCATTCAGGTCTTCCCGTACCTAGATGACTGGCTCCTTACTGCCACCAACAGGCATCAGCTCTGCGGGGCAAGAGATTATGCTCTGACCCTTGCCCAGAGCTTAGGCATCTCTGTAAACCTCCAGAAATCCTCTCTTTGCCCCGTACAGGTCCTGGAGTTCATAGGGGCCAAGTTAGATACCCGCATTTCCCGAGCTATGCTAACTGCGGACAGGCTAAACAGCTTGTCATGTCAGGTGCTAATTCTTCTTCAAAGTCCGGCCCCAGAGGCGGAATTAGTTCTGAGGGCACTAGGATCTATGGCAGCAGCGATCAGTCTCGCCCTTCACGCGCGTCTGCGAATGAAGATTCTGCAGTGGACCCTACAAGTTCAGTGGTCCCTGCTACTCCATCCGTTGAATACTCCGATTCCTCTGAGCAGAGTTTGCAGGCACTCCCTTCTTTGGTGGCTCCACGCCCCAGAGCTGAGGGAAGGGAGGCTTTTTGTTGTCCCCCCCCCCAAGCCACGCTGACCATGGACGCTTCTTGCCTCAGGTGGGGGGGCCATTGTTCAGGCAGAACCGTGCAAGGCACGTGGACTCCCCTGGAGACCGCTTTGCATATCAATGTCCTAGAGATGAGGGCGGTGCTTCTAGCGTTGCAAGCTCTCCACAACCTTCTACCTCTGGGGACTATTGCAATCCAGACAGACAACATGTCAGTTGTCTGGTACATAAACAAGCAAGGAGGAACCAGATCCTACCCACTTTGCCGGGAGGCTATGAGAGTGTGGGAATGGGCGATATCCACCAACTGCTTTCTGGTAGCAATGCACATTCCGGGTCGGTCCAACATTTTGGCAGACAAACTGAGCAGAGTGATTCTCACTCCATACGAGTGGTCTCTCAATCCATCAGTTGCGAAGCAGATCTTCCGCAAATGGGGTTGGCCTTGCTGCGATCTTTTTGCTTCTCCCTTAAACACAAAATGCAGTGAGTACTTCGCAATACTTCCCCCTGAAGGGGAGAATCCCAGAGATGCTCTAGTCCATGCTTGGCTGCCCGGTCTACTTTATGCTTATCCCCCCCTTCCGCTCATGACCAAGTTCATACAGAAAGCCCGTCAGTTGGGGAGCAGAGTTATCCTCATAGCCCCATTCTGGCCTCGCCAGATCTGGTTCACTTACCTGCGGTCTCGCAGTGTATCTCCGCCATGGATACTGGATCCCATTCCAGACCTGATTTCGCATCCGGCGAGATACCAACCCCCAAACCTGGTGAACCTCAAGCTTGCGGCTTGGTTGCTCCAGTTCCACTGATGGCTAGGACTCCCGGTATCTCATCTCCTGTTAAGGCCATTCTAGTCGCAGCACATAAGCCGACTACTAGGAAGATTTACTACAGCAAATGGAAACGTTTCTCTGTCTGGGCTAAAGATAGAGGCCTGGATCCATTTACAGTTCCTATTCCTACTATTCTAGACTTCCTGTCGCTGATATTTAGACAAGGAGAAAGTGCTTCTACAGTTAAAGTGCAATTGGCAGCCATCTCCCATTTCCATGTGGGAGACTGACTAGGATCTTTGGCTTCTACAAAATTATGTAAAACCTTCTTGCGGGGCGTTTTCCTCTTGAAGCCTCTGGTGAAAGTGGTGGTGCCTCCATGGGATTTGACCTTAGTCTTACAAGCCTTGACAGGCCCTCCCTTTGAACCCGCAGCTTCGATTCCATTAAAATTCTTGTCCTGGAAAACAGCCTTTTTGGTGGCCATTACTTCAGCCAAAAGGGTGTCAGAACTTCAAGCTTTATGTATGAAGCATCCTTATCTCATTTTTCACAAGGATAGAGTGTTCCTCAGGACTAAAACGTCATTATTACCTAAGGTGGCTTCGGAGTCAAATATCAATCAATCAATAAACTTACCCGTGTTCTTCCCAAATTTTCAGAATAGAGGAGAATACAAATTGCATACGTTCCATCTGAGTAGGTACTTTATTTGTCTGCAACCGACCCCCCCTGCCATCCCCCGAACCTTTCTGGATTCCTGATCACCAAAGAAATCTTTGTTCTGCTTTAGGACAGTTATCTGGTGTTACTTCCTCTATCGAAGGTAGGAGTTGTGTAAGAGGCAAAAAAATTCGATCTGAGGTAATGTAGCACATAGCAGGGGATTATGGGTAGGGGGAGGAGCTAGGAGCTTGGATCTTGTAGCTTGGAAAGCTGCCGGCTCGGATCCGAGATCGGATCCGATACCCACAGGTTGCAGACAAATGAAGTACCTACTCAGATGGAACGTTATGGTGAGTACATAACTTCCTTTTATTTCTACTTACAACATGATCACTATACTTTTATATCCCCCAGCAGCCTGGTATCACAACATTAGATTAATGTTAACTTGCTTTTTTCCTGTTTTTCTTATTTTGTTACAGTTTAAAGTATAGATACATTCCAGGTAAGAAAAAATATTTTTCTTTGGTATCACTAGCATATGCAGTCATGGAGAAAACTCCTATACATTACATCTAAAAACCTCTGACTGCAGTAATATAAAGGACTGCTTTACAGTATAACATGCAATTTACACAATAAAGTTTTTTTTTTTTACAAAAATACTAAGGGTAAAACTTTTTTTTAACTCACAGCTACTTCTTCAGTCCCTTCAGTGTGCTTTTAAACATTAATGGCATGAAAGGGGGTGTATGCTTTAGAGTCCACACACCAGTTACACAGTGAACAAACTTCAAGTCTCTTTTTAGCCACAACTTGCACAACCACAATTAACATTTGTGAACTGAATCTACCGTGATTGATTTTTTTTAATTTCTTCCTTTCATTATTTTTTTAATTTAAAGTTATTGCTGCACTTCCTGATCATCTCGACCTCTCAACTCCAGTCTTTGTTCAAGTGCAAGGCGCTCATGATTCTTATAGTCAGCTCCTTGCCTTTTTTTTATTTTTTTGTTTTTTTTTTACTTTTTTCTTAGGTTGCTGAAGCATTTTCCTTTAGAACAGTGGAAAAGGTTTCATTGGCAAAGCCCTCTATGAGTTTTGTTATTGTGAGAACAATGAGAAGCACAGTCCATTCAGCTTGCTAGATCATACCTTGTTGGCTACACTTTAGTAACCCCTTACCCTGTGCTGCATCCAAAAATTTCTTTAGTCCTCCAAAGACAACTGGATGTAGGAACCTGATTCTCGCTCCTGCCTGTCGACATCCTGTGATTGCCAGGGTAGACTCACTTCTCTTCTGCCTGGTGTACAATGAACAATCATTTTCCACAAATGCTTTGGTGTCTCCCATTTTTTAATATTTTCCCTTCTACCAGAATATAGTAAAGGGCAGCTCTTTCTGCTAGTGTGATTGAATCTTTACTATTACATGACTTAACTGTTTTTCTTGGCCAGGTTTGGATCATGCATACAGTGTGCTTTCTCAATGAATGATTCCTGCTGTGGAACACCAGTCCAGTTGCGTATTTGTGCTTTCATAAAATGAATGCAGTATTTTCCATTCAGTTTCTCTGTTATAGTAGAGTATCTATTCTCTTATGTGTGCTCAGTCTTCTATTTTTTAAACAGTTCTTCTTGAGAAGCTTCATAGTCATCCATTGCTTCCTTCATCTTGTCCATTTACTTCTGCAGTTTTGTTAGCTTATCTGAATAACTACTTAAACTTTCTTTTATTGTTTTCAGCCTTTTGCCATTTAATTGTATATATTTATACAGTGTATCACTTACTGTAAACACCTCTGAGTGCATTTGATTGACTTTTTCCTCTAAATTACTGAAAGCTATCTCCTGTACCAAAGCTGAAATTTGAACTACTTTTTGCTGAAGAGTGGCAAGATCCTTATCATCCAGAGCTTTTTCTTCTCCATTTCTGACTGAAGAACTCTTACTTTTTTCAGGTTTCTTCTTTGCTGCATCCAGATAGTGTATTTACTAGCCAGTAACTTAATTTTTCCCAAAAATATAACTTTTACTGGATTTTATAATTATTTTTCACTTTCCACACAGGGAGAGCTGTAATTACCCTGCTGCTTAATGTACAGCTATCTTGGAAGTTCCCAGTGGACACTGAAAGCATTAAGAAACTGGGCAATTTATCTAGACTAAGGACACTAATGAGTTACAGTGAAAGAGTAACTTCTTGTTATAGTGAATGAATTGTAATTATATGGAACAATACCTGGCAGTATCAAAGAAAGAAGAACATTAACAATGCATTTATGGGAACTGCAGAGATGCATGGGAGATTTAAAAATTGATTAGTTGTGTGGCATCTGTGAGGATTCTACTGCATATTATGTATGTTATCATCGCCCCCTTTTCCCATTTTGATGTAGGGTCAGAATGTCACATCAGGATTAGCCTATTCACCAAATCACCTAGATCCAATGTTTACATCACTGGGTTTCTACACCTGACACTGTATATATAGAGGTAAAAAAATAGTATAAACAAGAACTGTTTTTCCAGGTATGTTGTTTTCTAAAATAAAAGAACATAAAGTAACTCAAGAAGAAATTACATTATGGAAAGCAGTGAAAAATCAATTTTATTAAAAGATCTGGTAAACTAATCCCTGTACATTTTCTTACAACAGTCATAACAGGGAAAGCAGTTTGATACATTTCTTGAATGTGTCGCAGTCACAGAATTGATCTTTAAAAAAGTAAAGAATTAGGCAGTTTGTTTAGCCATCAAATGGAATAGATCGTGATACTTTATCAACAACATGTAAAGTAAGCATATTTTGTAGAACAACTAATTTTTATGTTTGGATGCTGTGGTCTTGTATTACTTCAGAAATGTGTAGCACATTATATATTTATACATTTGAACCGAATTGTCATGTTTGTCACTGTCCAATCTATCAAGCTCATGTTTGAGTTATCTTATTGGGGGGGCGCAGTAGTGCAGCAGTTAGAGTTGTCACCTCACAGCAGGAGGTTCTCCAGTTAAATTCTCAGCTAGGGTGCCTTCTGTGTGGAGTCTGCATGGCCTCCCTGAGTTTGTGTGGATTTCCTCTGGGTGCTTCGGTTTCCTCCCACATTCCAATTCATGGTATCTGGAGCATTTCTCCCTGGCCCAGTTGGACATTCCTGGTAAACAAACTTTAAATAAATAAATTATCCTTTTCTTTCGACTCTTGTGTATATATTTTGCATCAAGTGAGTTATTCCTTTGTTTTTGTCCTGCATTGCAGGTGCATGCATTAACTTAAAGGTAAACCACTGTGACACAATGTCAAATATGTTTTTATGAGCACTGGTCAGAAGACTGACTTGATGACTGTAGAAATGTTTATGCTGCATGTTCTTAGTAGAGCTGCTTTAGAAATTTTATCTGTTCTGTGAAAATGTACAACACATCATGTATGGAATTTTAATTATTCTTTCTGTGGCTGGACATACAAATTATTTATTATTTTTTTCACAGGGGAATTTTTATCATTTATAAAGATGGGGATGTTAATCATCCAGTGATCAAAGAAAGAATTTGGATTAATAGTGATTTCAACTTTGACAACGTACTGACTGCAATGATGGCATTATTTACAGTATCCACATTTGAAGGCTGGCCTGCGTAAGTTATTTTTAACATTATGTAGTCATTGTTAGGACTATAGAAATGATACTAGTTAAGTAATCACAGGGACCATAAGAGATATACTTAAAAGTTCTTAACACCCTTTACAAGCACTTAATTGTGTTTACCTCCCAAATAAGGCAGGTCATGCAACAATTACAAGCTCATCCCTGTAGCACACTCTACAACAAAGACATTGAAAAACATCCTGCAGCTCACTTGCTGGCAATATTTAGTAGTTTTCTGTGTAAGTCAAAGATCTTCCTGGAGTGGTCGTGTGTGCATGCATATGTATATGTGGTATTTATTAACTTTGTAACCACAGTATTCACTGGAAAATGATCTTTAGGTTATATGTCTGTAAACATAATGTTATTCTTGTATTCAGCTATCTGGTTTCAGAGTATTTGGGTGGGTTAGAGAATATTGAACCTTATTTTATTTATCTGTTGTGAATTCCAATGCATAACGCCAAATTCGTAAAGGTTACCACAAAGTGTGCACTATGTGTACAGTTAGAGTAGCTTTTCTGAGTGAACAGAGAGCACAAGCTTAGAGTTATTCTTTGTGGTAACCTTTGTGATTCTGGCCAATAGATTGGACTGAAAACGTGGCTGTTGTTGGCTTCATTCAAGCAGTGGGTTTGTTTCCACTGTTAAGACTTTGCATCCTCTCTGCTTACAAGTTCAGTATGTAATATAATATGGTATAGTGTAATATAGTATTTATTTATTTATTCTTTGTTGTCTGTGTTAATCCCACTAGGCTGGTGGCTTCTTTACAGGGAAAACCTGAGGTAGAATTTGTAGAACTAGGGGAAATTTGCCTAGGGCATCAAGGAGCTTCCCCTGCTTTTGGGGGCTGTTGGATGGTGCCAGATGGCTCCTACAGAAACAAGGAAGAGGGGAGAAAGCTATGGAAAGTTTGAAGGTGGGTGGAAAATGAGAATTTGGAGAAAAAGTTGTTTGATACAGAATGCAGATATAAAGATTCCTGTGTAGTGGATGATACAAATGAACATCATTTAGCTGTCTTAATGGAGATTAAAGTAAATGAGTCTCTTGGAATCAGGAGGGCTTGAAGTGAGGAAGAGATTTGAAAAAGAAATTGCTGTTAGTGAATTGGCGGAAGTACCTATGAAAATAAATGTTGATTCAGTGTCAGACCCAGATGGTATATGGTATGGTATGTACAAGAAATGAATGGACTAGCAAAGAGAGTATTTTGTGAAAACATTGAATAAATGAATGGTTACAGAAGGGTTTGTTTATGAAGAGTTATGTAGTAGGATATCAAAATGTATATGCAAGTACGATGAAAAGAATGTAGTAAAAAAATTGATGACCTATCTCACTAAACACAGATTATAATTTGTTATGGAAATAATACAGAGGAGAATGGAAGTAAGGATGAGGGATATTATGGAAGAAAGTATATATGATATAAAAGGGAAGGGACGTCAGTTATTATTGGTTGTGAGTGAAGCTGTGGATTATGCTATAAATAAAAGGGAGGATGTATAACTTATGGTACATTATATTGGCAAGGCATTTGATACAGTAGTATATGATGCTTTGTGAGGTGTTATGGAGAAGTATGGGATAGGTAATAGAATTAGGAGTGTGTGCATACCAGTATATCAGAGTAATAGAGTGGGAGAGTGTTAGTGAATGGGTGGCTGAGTACAGAATATGAGTGAAGTGTAGTAATTAAGACTAGGATGTCCCATGACTGGAATGTTGTTTACATTGGTAGTGAATACAATAGACAGTGAAGTAGCTTATAAAATGAAAGATGTTAGATATGTGATGCAAATGAAGGTGGTGTTACCAATAGTTTTAACATATGCAGACAATATAGTTGTAGTTCCTAAGAACAAAGTATGGATGTGGGAAATGTTGGTTTGTTTGAATGGATGTTTAAAGGAAATGGAAATTACTTTGAATTGAACTTTGGATGAAATGGTGAAAATGGGTGTACATGTGTAATTTTTCAATGAATAAAATGTCTTTGCTAGGAATAAAATTTGAGTAAAATGATGTAGTTATGTGCAATGGAAAGGTGTGATAAAAGAAATATAAGAAATATGTCTTTTGTGGAGAAAGTGTAGATTAGCATTCATGAAAAAGGTTTATCTGTTGCATTTGGTATTAATGGAAAAATAGCATATATATCAAGTGTTTTCTTTCATAAGGGGTTAAAGATTAAACCTAGTGAAAAGAGGTGTGTTGTATACAAGTGAAGACGAAGGGAGGATTGTGGTTACTAAATCCAGTTGTTTATTCTGCTTCTTTAAACTTGTATAGAGTATTAAAGTGGGTAAAGGAAAATAATGAGAATTTAATATTTAAAATGTTTAAATAAAAGTATAAAATATCTTGGAGATTATGAGAATAATAAAAGAGAAAAAGAATATGCAAATGAAAAAAATAAAAATTATCATGAAAAAATACAAACATGGAGTAAAAACTGATGATATGGAGAAAAATAGAAGGATGTGTTATATAAATGTGATGAAACAATATTATTATGTACATCCATGGGAAATTTTACCAGCTGAAGTGATTGAAGCTGTTAAAGTACTAAGATAGTAGATTGTCTGGATTTGCTATGGAGGCTGGCAATAAATAAGTTACCAGTAAAGAGGAATATGTCATATAAAAAAGAAAGTCAAAGAGTGTGTTTATGTTGTTATGGGTACATAGTTTAAAGCTATAGCCTTTGTCTTATCTTCATTAATTGTGTACCTCCCCCCCAAAAAAAAATGGAAAGTGTCTCAAAATGTTCCACAGCACTGAGGTGCCATTTTCTGGTTTTATCCGGTACAAAATAATATTGTCTGCAAACAAAGGCAACTTTTCTCAGTTACTGTAACAATTGTATCCATGAATTTCTGGGTCCCTTATTTTCTTTGCCAGTGTTTATAAATGTATCGCAAATGACAAAGGGGGAAGAGGACACAACTTATCAGAGAGGAACCCTCCCGCCTTGTTTTTTGCCTCCGATCCCTCATGTATCCTTCTAATTAGTCTTTTTATTGTATGACAGAGTGTAAATGCTTCCATTGACCTCCTCATAAAATCCAGCTTACTTTGTCAAATGCTTTCTGTGCATCAAGACCCAGCAACAAGAGTGGTATTTTCTTATATTCTGCTTACCTTTGGATCACCAGTGTGTTATTGTTTTCAAATGTATGCCTCCTCTCCACAAAACCACACTGATCCATATTTATCAATTTTGGCAACACCTTTGTTGTTCTTTTAGCCACTATAAACATAAACACTTTATAATCATAGTTTACAATTGAAATGGGCCAATATGAAGCTGGATCTGATGGTTCTTTACAGGGTATTACAGCAACCACAACTTTTTTTCCAGGACGTCGGTGTTTTCCCTGTTTTTAAATACTGTTAAACAAGATCTTCCTTCCGGCTTCCAAACTTCCACCAGAATACCATCAGTTTCTGGAAACTTTCCTGCAGATTGGTTACAAATCTCTGTTTTTATCTCATCTCATTCTTTCGTAGCTGTTAATTGTTGAGGGTCATCCACCTCTAACCTTGGCTTATTTAAGTCTTCTATAAATATTTCCATGTGTGCTTTTTCTTGATTTCCACAAGTCTCTGTTGTATACAAATCTTCATAAAATTTCCAAAATATCTCTAATACCTCTACAAGATCTCTGGTTATTTTTTTCTTGTTATAGGCTCCCGACATTTGGCAGCAACAACCCTTTCTACTTTTTGTTTCTTAAGTTGTTGCGCTAAAAGTTTTTGTGCTGTGGAGTTGTTATTAAAAAAAACAGTTGCTTAACAACAATCTTTCTAAACTCAAACTCATGCTTGTTATCCAGGTGCTCCATTTTTTTCTCTTTAGCGTGCTGCATTTGCGCATCTTCTTGTTCTTTGAGATTCCCGTTATTCTGCAGTACTTTAGCCTTTGTCAAACCCTCTAAATAATTCTTGTTACTTCTTAAGTATCTCTCTTACTTTTACTTCTATCCTGTTTTTAAACTCCACTATCATTTTATCCCACTCACTAACTAACTTCTGAAGAACTTTCTGTCCTCCCTAATAACCCCCTAATAATCTCTACTGCCAGCAGATAGGTGGGGAAGTGCCAGCATCTCATTTTACTTCATTTTTTATCTTACTTATTATTGGCACATTATCTGAATTAGTTATTGGATGTGTGTCAAAGCTCTCAATTAAATGCAGATATTCATATGCAATGGAATTTCTGTCTAGTGTATCTCAGTTATTGTACCTTGGGGAATACTATGTAAATTCTTTCCATGTTCCTACTAGTGAATTCACATCTTTCTTCCCAAATATTTTTATAAATTTCTTCAGAAATCTATCTTCTTTTGTTATATTTCCCTTCTTGGCCTCCCAGATACATCCTTACTGTTACAAATCAAATCCCAGTCCCCACCTCTAAGTAATATTCCCCACTGAAAGCCGATAATTTCTCCACAATTTTTTAAGCTCCATAGTAGCAGTTTTGGGTGAAATATAAATACATGCTAATATAATCTTTCTGTCTTGCCAGTAGCCTCTTAATACCACAAATCTATCATTTTCATCTTTTTTCCCTCTTCTTTCACTATTGGAGCTGCTCTAACAAGTAGTATAAACACTCTTTTTTTTTTCTTTGTCCCTGATACTCTGCTGAATATTCTTCCTGAAATCCTTTCTTTATCAATGTCACATGCTCATTGCTTTCCAAAAGTGTCTCCTGCACCATTGTTATTTGCACTCTACATTTCTTAATATAATTCAATACTCTTTCCTTTTTGTCCATTGTATGAGATCATTCATATTCCAAGATATGTGGAAAGTGTTGCCATTATGATAAGAGGTTATTTCCACATATATGACAGCTTTTTCAGATAAATGTTTCCGGGTTTTGTGATACATGCACCCTTTAATGTTTGGCGTGTTGATATTTTATACAGTTGTTTATTGTTTTCTCAAAACGTATGTCATGTTTTGCAAGCCTTTTTGTTTTAATGAAAACCCTCAAACAAAAAAACAAACATGCCTCCCAGAACACTTCCAGAACTTATTGACTAAATACAAAGACACAAAAATGTGTCTATCTTAAAATAATGAAGTTTAACTCTCCTAATAGGAGCAGTGCTGCATGCACACGTATTATCTGATCTGAAGTTAAGATTATCCATGCTAAGGCACATTACTTCCTGTACTCCTACTTACACCAATAGCTGCCTGTTCTTGTTTTATCTTTGTTGTCCTCCCAGATGTCAAAAACACCTTGCATGCTTTCAAAAAACATCAACTTTTAACCTCAAAGAAACCAGTGTTATGGCTTTTTATCGCCCTATAATCAGTTTGTCTCCATGGAAACATAAGAAAGAAATGTAGCACTGAGCTGCAGGCATCTGAAGCCATGCTGAAAATTTGTTGCTAAAGGAAAACCTTTCATTAAGTTCAGTATTCTCCTGTTTACTTATTTATACTTAAAATGTCTTATTAGCTTAAGCCAGGGATCTTAATCCATATATTCACCTATGCAAACAAAAACAGCCCTACATATATTATGATCTGTGCACATTTACACCCCATTCCCCCACCTTAACAACCCAAGATTAACAGCCTTTTAACTTAAACATGCTTTCTTCTAGCCATTTTTCTCTTTTTGCCTTGTAATGCCTATATTTCTTTTAAGGATTTTTTATTGATTTAACATATATACAGCATAAACACAGAAAGGAAGAAATTCAATATCACATAGTGTTACACAATACTAGACATGAAATGGGATGAACATGAACGCTCACAAAAGCACAAGGTTCCTCAAAATAAACAGGGTCAGGCAACCAAAATATAAAAAGACTTTAATACAAACTAAAAAAACAATAAAATCGGTCTCTACATGCAACAGATTAAGTGCTTTCATCCACTCATAATGTGGACTTCATCAGAATACGTTGCATACTCTATAATTGATTTAAATAACATTTCACTTGGCACCAATGGATTAGACCAATAAAAAACTTCCTAAATCTATTAAAGCAATGCACCACCACTTAATTCCACACATAATCATATACATTAATACATTATATTTCAACCATTACATAACTTACAATAAATGTGATGTTATATTCCTTATCAATAAAATATTAGTTAATTATGTTCCAGTAACTGTTAGGAGATTTTTGTAATGATGAAATTAAATAAAATTGATGAAGCCCATATGTCCAGACAGATTTGCCACTTCATGCACGTGCCTGCAAAACCGGCTTAATAGGGATGTTATCATTTAAACCGGGGGTTGTGGCATCGAGGAGCAACTTCCACTTCACCTCTTTTTGCTCCAATATTGCCTTTATATTACCCCCTCTTGGGTTAAAACTAACTTGCTCCAATATAACAAACTTAAAATTGTGATTTCTCCAGCATCTCTCAATATGTCTGTACAGAGCATTGTTACTATCCTTCCTCTTAATATTATATAGATGGTCGTAAATTCTATTTTTGAAATATCTTTATGTGAAGTTGTTCTATCTCGCCGTTCATTCTTTACTGATGGGTTCAGAGCTGATCCCTCGGCTCCGAGTCAGCACCTACTGCAAAGCTCGAGGATTTCAAGCAGCTCGAGGCCAAGTCCCTATCCCATGATGCACCCTGAGTTACCTCAGATCTAGTTTGCCGCTGCAATTGATCGGAGGTTCCTGATAGCTCAGGCCAGTAAACTTTAAATACTTCACTATTTTACTAATATTGTTGTTTGTTTTCACTATAATAGATAGATATTTAGGTTAGATAAGCTCTTAAAACTTTATCTACAGAGTTCCCTTCCTTGTGTCGTGTTTCTTAGCTGTATATTTGGCCTCGTTTTTCTTATAGGCCTATTTAACTACTTTGACTAAAAATTTCTGTATTCAGTGACCCTTTGTCACATATATTGTTAAAATACTATTGTGTGAATTACTTAGTGTGAATTTACTTGTTAAAATTCTGTGTGTGTGTGTGCTTGTTAGGTTTAACTTTAGACTTGTGTCCATATATTTAGCCTGTTTTTATAAGGCTCATTAGTAGTGATAGTTAGCCTTAGTTTAAAAAGACTTGTGTGTGTTTATGCTGATAGTCTGTTTTTTATTAAAAGGCTTATTAGTGCTTATAGTTAGCCTATTATTAGAAGGCTAATTGACATTGCTGTTGTTGGGTGTGTCCATTTCTATCATGGCTGATGAAAAAGGAAAACACCCTAAGTCATGTTTTAAAAAATGCCCTAAATGTGGGCAGAAAATGTCAGTTACTGACTGCCATGTAAATTGTGTCTACTGCTTGGGTGCCTTGCACCTTCAAGAAACATGCTCTATATGTCATTCTTTTTCCTCTAGAGTTCTGCAAGAGAGAAAAAGAAAGCTTAATGATAGGGGTTTGTTGAAACCTTCTTTCCAGGAGGCTTTGAGTGACCAGGATGGATCTAGTAAGTCCTCAAAGTGCTCCAAGACCTCTGGAGAATCAAAAGAATCAAAAAAATCGAAAATATCTAGAGAGTCTGTGACATCAGCTCCACAGGTCTTGGAGCCGACTGTCTTCTCTTTTCGGAACCGGTCCCCGGTCCTGGAACCGGTATCCGAAACTCCTAAATCGCCTCTTCTCCATTCGGTACCATCAGTCCGATCATATCGATCTTCTGTAAGCCTATCTGATTTAGATGTGGATCAGGTGGTGCAGAACCTTTTACAGGCACCTGCCTTTGCCAAATTGTTATCAGCTCCAACCCAGGCGGCTTCGGAACCGAAGACCCTTATGCCAGCTGTATATCTTCCTCCTCCAAACCGTACCGGTCCTTTGGAGCCAGAGGAGTTGGACCTGCTAATTGTGGAGCCTTCAGAGCCGATGCCTGCTCCAGTGTTTTCGGCTCCATTCACTCTGATGTCCTTGGCGCCAATCGAGGACTCTAGGAGCTGACACTGTTTGGTCGGGTCTGGGGAGGATAGTCAAACTGACTTGCCGGTTCCAACTTTGCCTCTCGGGGCTTCAGCTTGGAAGAGCTCAGCTCCTACCTTGGGCTCGGAGCCCACTGTGCCGGTGCGAGGGGTATCGACGGTTTCCTCAGGTCTGTCGGTCCCTTCACATCGGAGCAGAGGTGCCTTCAAAGCCATGAGGAGAGTTATGTCTCCCAAGACATCCTCAACTTCAGGTCTGGCTTCTTCATCCCCTAAAGCGCCTGTGTCTGCTTCTGCTTCACAGATCCTTGCTAAGCGCAGAGACCCAGATCCTCAGGAAGCCCCATTGTGTGGTCCATGCTCTTCTGAGACCTCCTCAGAAGCTCCCACTGATGAGGTTCCCAGGAAGAGAGTGTGTAAGAGGAAACATTTGGACTCCCCTCAGGAGTCATTAACATCTGACACTGACTTGAATGAATCAGAAGGGTCCGCACGGTCCCCCTCTGAGAATATCTAATTTGCTAAGATACTGGAAATCCTTAGGGAGAGGGATAACTGGCAGTCCACCAACCCTATTGAGGACAAGCTGGTCCTCCTGAAGGCTTTTGGGTCTCAGCCCTCCACCTCTTGGGTGTCTGCACCCTTCGAGATGAGCTGATGCAGCTGGTCTCACGAAGGGCTTGGGAGTCTTCGGATACTATGGAGCCTGTCCCTAGGAGGCCTAATAAGTTCATATCTGCCCCCCTAGATAAATCCTTCTTGACAAAAGGTGTGCCAGTTGATGCCATGGTGGTGGCGGCAGCCACCAAAAAGGAAATGTCTGAAACTTCCTCGTCTATCCATCCTTCTAACAGAGACTCCAGGATCATGGATAGATATGGGAAGCGCATGTTTAGTTCAGCGACCTTTGCTCTTCATTCACTTAACTATTTAACCCATTTTACCAGACTGCAAAGAGATCTCCTTAAAGAGCTGGGAGATACTCTTCAGGATACAGTAGCTGCAGGAGCTACAGACAAAGTTGCCATCCAGCTTGCTACCCTCACTTCTATAGTGAACCCGTCCATGCGCCTCATTTCATATGCAGCTGATGGAATGAGCAGGGCAGCAGGTACAGGAGCTGCTCTTAGGAGACACTCCTGGATGCGGTTATGTTCTTCATGGAGCCCTTCAAGTCATCCTCTGTGAATACCCCCTTTGATGACTTGTCCCTTTTCGGGCCTAAAGTCAAGGAAACCTTAACCAGGTGTGAGCAGGGCGGAAAGACTCTGTCTGCCGTCGGGGTCAGTTTTTCCACCCCTGCCATACCCTACCCCAAGGGTCAAAGGGGAGGGAAAATGTGGTTCCGAAAATCCCAAGGAGCCTTTCAGGACACACGTGGTGAACCCCCCTCCAGGGGCAGAGGAGGGGGCAATAGTGGAAGATGCCACCCTCGCTGCAGAGGGGGTCCGCAACACCAGGGTGACAGAGATCACTTCTTTGGAAAGCCCTACCAGCACTCCTGAAAGGACACCCGACTGTCCTGCTCTGGAGGCAGTCGGGGGGGTCACTTATCTTTGTTCCCAGATGCCTGGCTCAAAATAACAAATGACAACTGGGTACAAAGTATCATTTCCAGAGGATACTTCATCCCTTTCACCACACCCCCTCAACCGACAAGGAAAATCCAGGATGTTCCACCCAGTTACAGGGAACAAGCAACAGTAGAGGTCCAGACGTTGCTAAGAAAAAGAGTCATCCAACCAATCCCAGCAAACCAGACAGGATCTGGAACTTACTCGATATTCTTTTTAGTTCCTAAAAAGACAGGGGACTGGAGACCTATATTGGACCTCAGCAGACTAAACAAATCTGTAAAGAAAAAGAAGATGTTCTGTAGTCCTATCTCGCCTTCATTCTTACATATGGGTTCTGAGCCGATCCTCGGCTCCGACTTGGCCTATTACAAAGGTCAAAGTCTTCTAGTTTGATCGTTACTAGGTAGGTATCCCATAGTGCACCAGTACAAACCCCAGATCTCATTTGTCACATGTACGAGTTCAGATGTGCTTCTTGCTTGGCCATGGCTAAGTTTAAACTTTTTCTATTATTATTATATTACTGTTTAACTTTAGCAATTTATCTTGTTCCAGATAGAGTTTAGTAGTATTGGAGTAGTTTTCAGACCTGTTGAAGTGTTTTTTTACTTTAAATTACTTAGTTGTTGAGAACTGGTTGGCCGTTGGCCCTTGTTGTTCTCGTTTGGTATCCTGTGTGCTAGTCTTTTTCTTATTATCGTGCACATTTGCGCTTATTTTGCAGTATATTGTGTGCAGTGTTTCTTGTTATTAGTGAGTTAGGAATTTAGATAGTTAGTTACTTAGATATTTGGTCTTCCAGCGTGTGTGCAGGGTCTTTTGATAATTCCGACCCTTTTTGTTTCCACGCTTAGTGTTTTGAGCATAGCTTTATCATTGAGAAAGTTGGACATTTAGTTATTCCAAATTTGTGTATGTGCAGTGTACTTGATAGTTTCTGACCTTCTAAGTCTTATTCTTTCTACCTAGTTCCGTTTAAGTTAGAGGACCTAGTTCTCTGTCCTTTTCTCTTTTCCCAGGGCTAGGCCCGTTAGAGGACCAAGTCCTCGTGTGTGTGTGTGTGGTGTGTGTGTGTGTGTGTGTGTGTGTGTGGTAGTGTGGTAAGGGCTAGGCCCGTTTAAGTTAGAGGACCTAGTCCTCATTGTGCTTGTGTTTTTCTGCTTTACCAGTTATCATGTCTAAAGAAGTTAAAGGCCATAAACCTTTGGGTTTTAAAAAATGTGTAAAGTTCTCCCAGATGATGTCAATTACGGATGGCCATAGTAATTGTGTTTATTGTCTCAGAGCAATTCATTTGCGGGAAACTTGTTTGTTTTGCCATTCCTTCAGTTCCAGAGTTCTCCAATAGTGGAAGAACAAGCTAATTTTGAAAGGTCTCCTCAAGCCTTCCTTCGAGGAAGACTTGGCCAGTTCTTCTTCTTCCTCAAAATCTCATTCCTCCAAAAAAGAGAAGATTAAGGCGACCAAGAGGCATTCCCCGGCGCCGTCCGGTGCTTCGGAACTGCCTCAAAAACTTTCTAAGCCGGATAAGACTTGTACCTCCTCGGCTCCACTGGTATTTGTATTTGTTAGAAGAGACTAAACAAAAAATAACACAAAAACTGAGGAACTGGAGCTCTTGTCTATGGGTATGGAGAGGAAGATCCAAGCAGTAAAATTTTTTTAGTCCCCTTAGTTTTAATAACAGGTCAGGCATATTTTATCAACAAGAGCAGAAGATCTGGATAATAATTAATAAACAGATGAAGGATTTTATCTTGGACGGAAGAAGGCAAGAGTTAAATGGGATACGTTGATCCTCCCAAAAGAATAAGGAGGTTTAGGATTGCCTCATTTAAAGGGATGTTTTAGAGTTATGGCTCTTATACATAACACAAGCAGAAAGCTGCAATTCAAATCAGAAAGGGATGATGATGAAGCAGGGGAAATTCAAGAAATAATGAAAGAGTGCGATTTTGGATGCAGATCGTTCAGGAAAATAACAGTCATACAGAATATTATATCCATAAAGTAGCAGAATCTGTACAAAGAACTAGGCCAATACGAGACTCGAGAAAGGAGATTCTGCTGATAGGGATGACTGCAATTAGGGTACAGAGAATAGATTAGAGGAGACTGGAATTTACTGGAGAAACGTGGCAAAGGAACCAAGATATTGGGAATAAATAATTAGAGAAGGAAAGGTAATAAAATGGCATGAGGCCATTAAGACATTTGGACTACAGGCTAGAGATTGCTTTCTGTATGAGGGATTGATGTCAGAGTAAGTATCAAAGAGAAACGGTTCAGAGAATCCTAAGTGGAAGACCTGCACTGGTTGAGTGTAAGTCACTTACACTGAGCGAAAGTCTTTCAGAATCAGAGTAGACCTACACTGAGGGCAACTGCTTTGGTATCTGGCCCCTTGTTAGGAGCCTTTCCCTCCAGTGATTCTTGTTTATTTCTTGGTGTAGATTTAGGTTCTTAGTATAGGTATTTGTAGTGCCACTGGTTTTGCAAAGAAATAAGAAGCCAAATAGGATTGTGTCTTTCTAGGCAAGTGAGACATTGTTATTTCAGAGCAGCTTGTAGGCAATTGTATTGTTGTGTTAATCTATTAGGATAGTTGAAAGATTAATGGCCCTATAATTTTCTTGTTTAAATCTCTGTCCAATTAAGTGATATACTTGGAATTTGTACATACCAAAAGGGGCATTGTATTCAAAGATGTATCTGATAAGAGTCATTTGGTAAGATGGAGATCTTTAGATCTTTAAGATATCCCCTTGGAAATTAACTGGTCCAGCTATAAGAATTTGCAGTCTATGGTGGAAACATGATAATCAAATGACATAGTTATCCACAAAAGTACCCAAGTCTCTTATGACTGTACCTATTTGAAGAGAAGTACTATGTATAATATTTAAGGTAGGAACATTTTTTCTCCTAAATTCTAGTGTGCTGCAACTTCTAAACATTTAGATTGAAACTGTTCAGTACACAAGGTTTGTGCATGTTACAGCCCTTGTCAGAGCAGTTTAGTACTGGGGATAACCAGGTAACAGTCCCCAGCATACAGTCAGCAAGCCTAGTCATCCATATGTCTGGGATACTGGCCTGGATATCTACAGAATAAATGCCAGTTAGAAGAGGGTCCAGCACTGATTCCTGTTTTTTTCCCACTAGTTACAGTTTTACGTTCAGAAAGGGTACCAGTAACTTTTTTTTGGATAGCCAATTTGCAGTTCATCAGTCAATGTAGGGATTTACATTACATTTGTATACTTTTTCCAGTAAAACCAGCAGAGGTGATAGTGTCAAAAGGCTTGACCAGGTCAAGGTAAGTAGCATGCAAGGAGTGGCCACTGTCTACAACCTCTGTAACCTTTTCACAGAAGTTTGCTATGTTCAAAAACAGGAGCTGCCCTTCACAAAGGTGAACTTAGTTGTGTCTCGATCAATTAAGTTGTTTCTGTCTGAATAAACTAATTATTTTATGACACATTCCATGCCCTTCTGTATAAGACAGGTGAGACTGATGGGCTTATAATTACCTGGCTCTATAGGAGGTATCATCCTTGTTTCGACTAGTCACAGTGGCCGTTGTTCACTCATCAGGTACACATTCTGTGGCTAGCCTGAGACTGAACAGTTTATGTACACGCGTGAACAGTGCATACTTGGCAGTGATGAAGAAAGCAGCCTGGTGTATTATGTGGTCCCATAGAAGTATTATTTTTAGTCTGTATCAGGAATTCTAACACTTGTTCTGAGGTGATTTCAAGGGAAACTAAATATTCAGGAATAGTGGGGACAACAGTGTGGGTAGGTGGGTTAAAGTTAACTCTAAATTTGTCTGCTAATATATTGATTATATCCTTGGAATCAGAATGTGCTCATTTCATTGTTCTACATTATTCTGTAATTTCCTGATATAACTGAAGACAAAATATGTAGTTTCCTTAGGTATCTATAGTAACCTTATATTCTTACTGTGCTTTACATGTTTTGCTAGAGCTCTTAAGTTCCTTGCTAACATGTTTTAGAGAAGTAAGGGGATGAGTGCTACCTAAAACTTCTCACTATTTTCCTTCCTTTATTATAAAGTATATTAATACGGGAATTCCACCAGAGAAGTTTATTCCTGAATTTTTCATTTTATTTAGAGCAGATGAATACAAACTTTTCTATGTAGCTGTTTAGGCAAGCCAAGATAAAATACACATTATTAATATCCCTATAGCATTAGGAATTTCTGAAAAGATTAAAAATCACTATTTCTGAGTAAAATTATTTTGTTTTGTTTGTAATGCTGTTAAAGTGATACTGACAAATATGTATATAAAATCATCTTGTTTTACTTTGAAATAAACATGTTTTCTTTTCTTTAGATTGCTGTATAAAGCTATAGACTCAAATGGAGAAAATGTTGGGCCAATCTACAACAACCGAGTTGAAATATCTGTATTCTTCATTATCTACATCATTATTATTGCCTTCTTCATGATGAATATCTTTGTAGGTTTTGTGATTGTCACATTCCAGGAACAAGGTGAACAAGAATATAAAAACTGTGAGCTGGATAAAAATCAGGTGAGGATCTGAACAAAAGTGTAAATATCACTGTTCCACATTAGTTTTGACATACGAGTTACCTACTCTGTGTTGCTTTTTTCACACAGCACCAGATCCACTCATTACCATAATACAGCAACGACTCATTATAATGTCATTGAGGAGAGCAGTCTACAATGCAGCAGTGAAGGGCAGCAAGGGAAGGGAATATATTCTTTAGCAAGTAGCTACCCAACACAACTACTTGTTTCAGCATTTATTCTGTTTACCTGCTGCCATACATCACCCTGCTACTATATATAGCATTGCCAGGCTTCACAATGGTGATATTCACTCCTCAGGAACAAAACAGTTAAGAAAAGGAGACTGTGACTGTGCATCCCATGTGGGCTATCATGATTCTTGTCTATGAGTTGTGGTACTCCCCAGCAGTATACTGAATATGTAGCAAACATGTTGCTTGTACGCATCTGCTCACTATGTTTATGAATCTCAGGGCCCATGTCAACAAAAGAAGCAAAAGGAAATCCAACCATGAACTTATGTTTTTGATAGTAGGTGATTAAGTTTAGAACTGTACAGCTAGCTATGTGTGTTGGAGTGCAACAAGTGTTTTATGTGCTAACATTAGTGTCAGGTTTGCCTTTGAAGCTGTTTTGTGTGCCTGTTACATGGAGTCACGGAAACAAACAGAACTCTTGTGTGGAGTTACAATGATGGAATGGCTTATGGGTTGTACAACTGCTTTTTTGTTCATCTCTCCATATTTTCATATTTGCCAATCGTGTGGATGCTTCAGCTTTAGCTCTTCGTCATCAAAACTAAAAGTATAGTGTTATGCATTTATTTATTTTTGACCCTCTTTTTCTGTATCCATCAGACCTTATTCAGTTATAAGTCATTTTGTTCCTCTTTTCCTGAACATCTGAGAAAATGAAGAGAAGGAGATGAAAATGAAGAACTCAAGCTATAATTTGTTAAGAATGGGATACATTTCTGTTCTGGTGATAATATCCCACTGTTGGCCAGAATGTATTGTGAGGTGTCTGCTGTGTTGAGTCTAGGGTAGGTGTAGTCATTTGGAAACTCGCAATACTTAGGTGTGGAGTGCTTAATATTCTTCAATTGGCTTGTGTTTCCCTGAGTGCCTGTGCGTAGATTTCACCTTTTGGCCTTCCCTCAGATGGAAACCCTCTGACAGGAGTTTGCTAACACCCTGTCTTTGGTAAAATATGAATTACCCATTACCCTGCCATGGATTATTACTATTGTACAGTGTTATCTTTATAAAAAAGAAATGCCTTAATGGAATTGTGTAATAAAGACTTCATTTTTATTTTGAATACTAACATATGATGTTCTAATGAACAAGGATCAGGGTAATCCTGCAAGGGCTCTCTTTGTAGATCTTAATAAGGACTTCGGCCTTGTAGATCATAGCTATCTAGAATACAGTATGCTAGACAATGGATTCAGTCCACATTCACACCTGTAGTTTAGACTTCTAATTGACAGAGTTTCTTCAGAGTCAAGATAGGCTCATCCTTCTTTGATTATTCCTGTCTGCTTAAAGTTGTCCCATGTTTCCATTCTTGTCCCCTTACTCTTTTTAGCTTTTAGCAACAAACTTCCATATGACCTTTTCCCTTATTCCACAATCCTGCATGCTGAAGATATGACCATATTTAGATCTGGTCCCTCTTACCCAGTCATCTGTACTCAACTTAAAAATGACCTTCATTCACTTAACCTGTAATTAAAGCAACATACTCTTCTACTCAACTTTTTTCAACCATCAGAAACTCAGAAGGTGTCCCTCCACCCTTTTCGTCTTGCAAACATATTGCCACACTACAGACCATTACATATCACATATGTTGATTCATGACACACACTCCACCCCCACTCCCACCCTCAAGAACACACCACTGTTTCACTGTTAGTAAAGCAACAAGCAGACTATCTGTTTGACTTACTTCTCTTCAAACTCCATCATCTAAAAACATACTGTTTCCTTGCAGCAAAGCTCAACACAAAAACACTTCTTGTAACCTAAGAAGGCATTCCCACACTAGCCCAGCTCTACAACCACATAGAACCACACTACAGAGTATTAATCACTCATTTTCAGTTGTAGTACCTCAACTGTAGGAAGCTTTGCCTGTCCATCTAAAAGACCTTTCCTTTTACTTCAAATTTAGACCATAGTTCAGAAATTATGTCCTCAAACAAGTCTAGTATAAATGCTTTCAGCCAGACCATATTATGTAACTTTACCACTTTTATCCTTTTCACATTGTCTTTAGTCTTTTACAGCCTCATACACCTTTTCGTATTCTCATGATAGTCAAACCCAATGGCTTTTATTGTTGCTTGTAAATACTATGCATATATATATATATATATATATATATATATATATATATATATATATATATATATATATATATAGTCTAATTATTTTCTCTTTATGAGATAAATGCAAGACTTAATAGCTTTAACTCTTAGTTGTGCCTGCCTTGTAAATATTTTATAATTCGTTGTTTTGTTTTATTTATTTGAAAGTAATAAAATGTGGTCAGGGCCACACAGATCTACAGAATTTTTGCAACCCTAATTCAGGTCCACCCACTTAATCACTTGATATGATGAAGCCCAGTTTATGGGTGAAAACACATAACTTTCCCACGGTGACCAAGCCACACAGTTCTTTCCTTTCCAAATTCAGGTTCTAGAATTAGTTCTCATGACCTCCACAATTCCTTGTTTCTCTTCCACATCCACCACCTTCAAACTCACCCTGAAACCTCACCTCCCTCATTACAACCTGGGTGACAAGTGCATCACACTTTTGAGTTCAGGGGTGAGAAATTACTTAGTATTGAAACTCCTGGATTATAACTTGATGTTAGGACTGTTAACTTAAAAAAATATATGTAAGAAACACTGTTATTCTGGCATGAACATTGATCTGAAGAAGTCTACAGCTCTTGAAAGTATATTAGTTGACAAAAGGCAAAAGCACTTACCTTTCACTTTAGTGGCTCAGTAAAGTTTCCTTTTAGTTCATCTAAATTAAATTTGTATTTATTTATTTTTTCATTCAGTGACATATAAAAAGTGTACACACCCCTGTTAAAATGCCAGGTTTTTGTGATATAAAAAAAAATGAGACCACAATAAATCATTTCAAAACTTTTTCCACCTTTAATGTGACCTATAATCTGTACAATTCATTTGAAAAACAAACTAATCTGTCAGGGGAAAAAATATAAAAAATAAAAAAGCTTACAATAAATTGGTTGCATAAGTGTGTACACCCTTAAACTAATATTTTGTTGTGTGTGCATACCCTTAAACTAATACTTTGTTGAAGCAAATGTTGATTTAATTACAATATTCAGTCTTCTTGGGTACACACCTGCCATCAATTAAAGAGACTGATTAACCCCAAATAAAATGCAGTTGTCCTAGTTGGATTTTCTTGACATTTACTCAGTTGCCTGCTACAGCAAACGCCATGGTTCACAGAGAGCTTACAAAGCATCAAGGGGATCTCATTGTTGAAAGGTATCAGTCAGGAGAAGGGTACAAAAAAATTTCCACAGCATTGGATATACCATGGAACACAGTGAAGACAGTCATCAAAAAGTGGAGAAAATATGGGACAGCAGTGACATCGCAAAGAACTGGACATCCCTCCAAAATTGATGAAAAGACAAGATGGAAACAGGTCAGGGAGGCTGCCAAGAGACCTACAGCAACACTGAAGGAGCTGCAGGAATTTCTTGTGTACTACATGTGACAACAATCCCCTGTATTCTCCATATGTCTGGACTATGGGGTAGGGTTGCAAGATATTAGCCTTTTCTTACACAGAAAAACATCCAGCCCCTGCTAAAATATGCAGAACAGTACATCAGGTCTCCCAAAAACATGTGGGAAAATGTGTTATGGTCTGGTGAGACCAAGGTTAAACTTTTTGACCACAATTCCAAAAGGTACGTTTGGCACAAAAACAACACTTTGCATCACCAAAAGAACACCATCCCCATGGTGAAGTATGGTGGTGGCAGTATCATGCTTTGGGGTTGCTTATCTTCAGCTGGAACTGGGGCTATAGTCAAGGTGGAAGGAGTTCTGAACACTTCCAAATACCAGTTACTTTTGGCCCAAAACCTTCATGCATCTGCTAGAAAGCTGAAGATGAAGAGGAATTTCACCTTTCAACACAACAATGACCCCAAGCGTACATCCAGATCAACAAAAGAATGTTTTCACCAGAAGAAAATTAAAGTTTTGGAATGGCCCAGACAGAGCCCAGACCTAAATCTAATAGAAAATCTGTGGGGTGACATGAAGAGGGCTGTGCAAAAGAGATGCCCTCGCAATCTGACAGATTTGGAGTGCGTTTGCAAGGAAGAGTGGGCAAATATTGCTAAGTCAAGATGTGCCATGCTGATAGACTCCTACCCAAGAAGACTGAATGCTGTAATTAAATCAAAAGGTGCTTCAACAAAGTAATAGTTTAAGGGTGAGCACAATTATGCAAACAGCTTATTGTACGTTTTTTATTTTTTATATTTTTTCCCCTAACAGATTTGTTTGTTTTGCAAATGAATTGTACAGGATATAGGTCACATGAAAGGTGGGAAAAGTTTTGAAATGATTTATTGTGGTCTCATTTTTTTATATCACAAAAGCCTGGCATTTTAACAGGGGTGTGTACACTTTTTATATCCACTATAGCCACCTGAAACCTACTGCACAGAGTTAGAGACTATCATCTATTTTTCTTTTCTTTTTTCTTTTATTTATTTATTTATTTCGCATTTGTTAACCGGGTTGGTCCAGCTGAGCACAGGCCCATTTTCAGTGGAGACCCAAGGAGAAAAAAGCTCCAGCAAAATGTACAAATTATGCAATTATATGATTTTCACAATATTGAGTAATGAAAACAGTTACACACTAATCACAAAGCTGAGTAATAGAGAACAGAGAAAGTCGCAAGTAAAATAACAAGTAAAATAAGACATGTAGTAAAGTTGGTTTGCTATTTACAGTATATACCTAGAAAACGTGTAAAATATAATACAGGAGAAAAATTCTTACTTGTTAGGCAAAAGTTAAGTGACAATATACCATCATCTGCTTTATATTTTTTGTTAGGTTGTTAAGACATAAACTGCAAGAAGGAGATTCTATAAAGTGAAGAGAGAGGTGGATCCAAATTAAGTAATGTCCTGACAGAGGCATATCCATGACATACAGAGGGAAATTATTAATTCTTTTTTGCAACTGTTAGTATTTGGGATGCTTTGTAAGGTGAAAGGGAGATTGTTCCAGAAATGAGACACAGAGGATTTATATAAGATTTTGCTGATTGTTTTGTCTGATTTGTATGTTTGTAAAAGGAGTTTATCAGTACTTCATAGTGGGCGTGCGGTGGTATAGTAAGTCACAGTATTGGAGGGGGAGGGACAGGCAGCGGGTTTGTTAAGGAGAAAGTGCGTTAGTTGGAATTGTGAGAGTTTGTGATTGTTGGGCAGTTCCATTCAGTGAAGGTTTTTAGAGCAGTACAGTGGTGAGAGTTATTAGGTAGGTTAGTAGCAAACTTAGTAACCTTGTTGTAAGTCTGTTCAAGTTTGGTAAAGAGAGGCTTGATGATTTATAAAAACTGGAGCTGCATAGAGAAGGATTGGAAGTAAGTAGGCTTGGACCAAGGAGTCAGTAGTTAGGAAGTTATTGTTCCAATACATGAGACCTCGTTTTTGGTTTGTTTTTTGATGGACTGCTGTATGTGTTGATCAAATTTTAAATGTATTAACCCTTTTCAGACATTTCCCAAGCCTATTGCATTTATGCACATAGAAGAGAAATAACATTAATTCTCTACTGTTTTGGACCATGTAAATTTCTCCCTACCTCTCAAAACCAGATGGAGTAGCTTTTAGCTCAACTTCAGTATGGCCTTCCCATCTTAGGTGCTGCCTTCTGCACATGATAGACCATCACAAATAAAATACATTGATTCATCACGCACACGCACGCGCACACACACACACACACACACACACACACACACACACACACACACACACACACACACACACACACTCCCCTTCAAGAATACCACTGTTTCACTGTCAGTAAAGCCAAATGATTATCAGTAAAGTAAGAACAACAGACCTCCTATGTAGCTCACTTTTCCTCCAACTCCTTCATCTAGAAACTTGCTGTTCTATCCCACATTAATAGATCCAGTGTTGTCTCTTTTCATCCATTCAAACCTGTGGGGTTGTCAGATCTAAAGGGATCTGACCTTGGCGCCAATCTCAAAGCTTATTGGTTCCAGAGCTCTTGATTCCTTTCCTACCCATAATTCCCTTGGTTGCACTTCAGATGCTCAGATCTCGTTTGCCACTTGAACAGTATTGATGTGTGCAGAGACCTCTACATAGGCAGTAGGTTATAATATCTTTATATTATCTGACATCAGGGCCAGTGCTCCTCAATGCAGAGATCTCTCTCGCTCTTCCTTGGAAAGATGGGAGTCTTTTGTTCTGGTGACAGCATCAGCTTTTGCAGATTTTGAAAGAGTTTTGGCATCTTCCAAAGAATAGGTTGTTTCAACCAGTTTGGTTCCATCTAAACCTCATCTGCACACTGGATCTTCACCTCTACATTCTGGCTGATAGGGACAGCCGGTACTAATTGCCTCTGAGGAAGTTTGCTTTGCTCCCTATCTGACTCTGACCCATCTAACACTCCCATAAAAGGGGTTCTTAGAAAGAAGACATGCAAACGGAAGCACCTGGACTCTTCACCAGAATTTTTAACTGAAGATATGGAGTTGGAAGAAAGGGAACGTTCCCCTCGCTTCCTCTCTAAAGACGTCACATTTGGTGGCATCCTTGAATTAATGAAGCAGTGAGGATTGGTCGTTCCATGACCCTTCAACTGATGAGTCAGTATTCTTGGAGGCTACTGGTACTGACCAACATTGTCCTGCCTGGTACCACTTGTTGATCCACTCATAGGTCATATGGCTCTGTGGGTATGGAAGGACCTGTATGTGGTGGAGCCCATTCCTAAAAAGGCAGACAGGATATTATCAGCCCCCCTAGATCGGAAGCACTAGAGTGAAGGTCCTCCAGTAGATGTTATGGTGGTTACAGCCGTCACCAAAAATGAGCTTGTCAGAAGAAAGCCCAGTTGTTCATCCTCCTAATTGAGAATCTAGGGCAGTGGACAGATTTGGGAAACAGACCTGTGCATCAGTGACTTTCACCCTCAGATTGATGAACTATCTAGCCCACACAAAAAGATTCCCGAGAGACTTAACAGAGGATGTTCAAAAAAAAAAAACATGGACTTCCAGCTTTCCATCTAACAATCTTCTTCTAATGTGGCCATGCATCTGCTTTCAAATTAGCTGATGGCATGGCCAGAGCAGCAGGCACTAGCATTACAGTGCGCAATCATGCCTAGATGCAGCTATGTGATTTTGCAGAAGGTTTCAAGTCATCCTTCATTAATACCCCATAGGATGGTTCCACCTTGTTTAAACCTAAAGTTAAGGACACACTCACCAGGAGTCAGCAGGATGGCAAGACTCTCTCTGCAATGTGAGTATTCTTCTCTACCCCATGAAGAATGTTCTGAAGAAACCAGAAGTTGGAGAAGAAGATGTGGTTCCACAAATCACAGAGTTTTCTACATGGCTGCCAAGGTGACAGACCTCCCTGTGACAGATGGGGAGGCAGTTTTAATGGACGACGCCCGAGAGACAGACCACCAAATCAAGGTCTCAGGAACCCTTTTCCTACAAAGCCTTTCAGTGTTCCTGAACACTTGCCCAGCTGCTGTGCTCTATAAGCAGTTGGGGGACTTTTGTCCTTACACTGTCAGGCCTACCAAAAGATAACATCAGATTCATGGGTCCTTAGGATAATATCCGGAGGCTATTTAATTCAATTTTCCCTCTCACCGCAGAAAAAAAAGAAAGCCCTTTATGTTCCACCCAGTTAGTGGGACGTAGCAGCCATAGAAATTTCAAAACGGCTGGGAAAAAGAGTAATCCAACTGGTCTCCCTAGACCAGGTGGAATCCAGAGTCTATTCCAGGTTTTTTTTAGTACCAAAGAAAACTGGGGACATAAGACCCATTTTGGATCTCAGTCACTTAAATCAATTCTTAAAACAAGGTTCCAGATGGTCACAGTTCAGTCCATTTTGCTTCTTTTGAGGCAGGATGATTGGATATGCTCTATAGATTGTCAGGATGCCTACTAGCCTCATCAAAATAGCAAAGCAATCCAAGAGAATCCTCCACTTCTGGCTAGAAGCCAATCATTTTCAATCCAGAGCTCTGCTGTTCGGTCTCACCACAGCCCCCAGGGTATTCACCAAAATCATAGCAGTAGTAGTAGCACACCTGTGCTTACTGGGGATCCAAGTATTTCTGTGTCTAGATGACTGGTCCCTCACTGTTCCAACCAAGCATCTCCTACTTACACACCAGGACCATGCACTCCATTTGCTTCTGAACTTCGGAATCTCAATAAACCTGCCAAATTGTCAGTTAACTCCAACTCAGGCTGTAGAGTTCATAGAATTCCATATAAACACCAAATTTCAGATAGTCAGCCTTCCCCATTTCAGGGTCCAGTCACCTCATCTGACAGCCCTTCAAGTTCTCTATCATCCAAAACCACCAGAGGGGTTAGTCCTGCATCTCTTGGGTCCCATGGCATCTACGATTTTGATATTTTCTTTAGCAAGATTATTCATGAGAGTGCTGCAATGGACTTTAACAGTACAGTGGTCTCAGTCATTTAACCCTGTATATGCAAACATTTGGATTATACAGGTCTGCAAAAAACTCCGTTTTTGACCAAGGGCCACCCGTTGCAGATGGATCCACCCAACAGCATTAATGACCATAGATGCATCCCTGCTGGGAGGGGGCATTTCAATGGGAAGATGAGCCATGATACATGCTGGACAACAGAGGCCAATCTTCACATCAGTACCTCCGAGCTGAAGGCAGTTCTTCTAGCATTGCTGACATTTCAGGACCTGCTCCCCAAATGTGCAATATTCATACAGATAGACATCAACATACAAGGAGGAATCTATTCTTATCCTCTTTGTTTGGAAGCCAAGAGGGTTTGGCAGTAGGTGATGTCTTAACAATGCTTTCTGATAGCAATGCACATCCTGGGGACCTCCAGTGTACTTGCAAACAAGTTAAGCAGGACAGTGTTACTACCTCACGAGTGGTCCTTCAACCGAAGCTACCACCATGGCTACACATTGAGTAACAGCTGAATTTTAGCTCTCCCAGCATAAAAAAACTCAGAAGAGAAAGCCAGTAAACTCCTATTTT
Organism: Protopterus annectens; assembly: GCF_019279795.1. Lineage (NCBI taxonomy): Eukaryota > Metazoa > Chordata > Ceratodontiformes > Protopteridae > Protopterus > Protopterus annectens. The sequence goes on from NC_056739.1 coordinate 905,867,474, forward strand.
AGGGTAAATTTCAGTATCTGGTTAGTAAGTGCACTGCCTGGATGCCAGCAAAAAAAGAAATTCAGAGTACCTGAAAGAAAATAATTCACAAAACGTGAGGAAAAAACACTAACTGAGAAGAATCCAGCAGCTATTCAGCAGAAAGCAGTGCAACATCCAGCTCTGGTGCAAGACATAACTTCCAGTAACCTAGAGGAAAAAAGTAAGTGAGATGTACTCAGAGCTGATTAAAATAAGCAAAACACTGATGGAGTATATCAACTCAAATAACAAAAGGCTGGAAAAAAATGGAAGAAGCTTTAAACAGATATTTAGATCAGGTGATAAAACTGCAAAAATTAGAGGATGAAATGAAGAAAAGGTTGACTGAATATGAGACTACTCTGGAAAATATGCTTTAAAAATATAATTAGAGGACAGAGCACATAGGAAAAACATAACATTTTCTGCTATACTAGAGAAGCTGGAAGAAACACGCTGTATTAACTTTATGGATGCACATATAAGTAACTGGCCTGGTATTCTACAGCAGGACTTGTTAATAGAAAGTGCACATTGTGTGTATGCTCCAAACCTGGCCATGAGAAAGCAACCTAGACCTTTAATAGTAAAGATGCAGTCCTACCATCAGAAGGAGTCTTTTCTGACAAAAGTGTGGCAGGAGGACAAAGTACTAAAAGTGGGAAACAGTAGACTGTTCATGGAAAATTATTAGTCACTGTACACAAGGCAGAAGAAGAGTAAATTTATTCCACTAATCAGGGAATGTTGAGAAGCAGGCTTGAGATTCAAACTGCTGTACCCAGCCATCTTCAGAATATCTTTCCTGGAAGGACAAAATCATTTTTGCTGCTGAAGATGCTGAGGAGAATATACAAAAGTTTGTTCAACAAAAAGTGAGCTATGAAACAGAAGAGATTCTGCTTCTTGTTCTTCTGGTAATAAAGACCACAGAGAGACTGTGCCAGTGAAACCTCTTCCAGCATTTCAATGAAAAATTCTAGAAAGACAGAAAAAGCACAAGAGATTACTAGAAGCACTGTGAGTACATTGGAAGTGAAGCAGAGACTGAATTTGGGCAATGGAGATAAAGAGGAATAAAACCAGCAACTCGGAAATTGACAAATAAGTGTAGGACTGCAAAGGATTAATTGCACTTGTGAAACGTGATAGAACAAGAAAACCTGAAAGTATTAGACTTTTTGACTTTGTTAAACTTGTAGGGGAGTCTAAAGCATATGTCCTACTTCATGACATTAATGTTTGGAAGAATACTTAGGAGAGGGGAAGATGAGAGAGAGGGAGAGAGTTAACTCTAAGTAAAACAAAATTGTGTTCTTAACAGTAGTATTTTTGTAATGCATAGTATGCTATCAAGTATCTTTGTTATTTCCAGGTATAAATGGGGATACTACAGTAAACAGGTACCCCTGATGTTCTTTGTGTTTCACTGTTGCAGTCATCACACTTGGGTTATCTGCCTGCAGGTAGCCCTCAGTCAGCGCGAATACCAGAGAGTTAGTATTTCTGCGTCGGTTGCTGTCGCTTGAGGACTGACGTCTGGTCCTCAGTAGTATAAAATAAGGCAGCTGACGCCATTACATCAGTCTTTCTTGCCGTGGAGCCCAAAGCAGAATCAGTTTTCATGAGTGCCGGTCGGCCGCTACCTGAGTTTCGTCTACCGATTTGAAGCTGAAGTCTTCTAAAGCTGGGGATCCTTTTTTCTTGCACTAACCGATGTTAGAAAAAGTTAACAATTGTCTCGCTGTGGAAAGCAAATACCACACCAAGACTTTCATTCTTACTGCATCACTTGTTTAGGCCTAAACCACAACGTCCCCCGCTATTGCTTCTCTGCTTTGTTTAACGCCAGAACTATCTGTCGTCTGGCCCTTATTGTAGCTAGATATTTTCACTTACAGTCCTTGAACTCTGATATGGCTTAGGTAAGCCATCCAACAGCATCTTCCGAAAAAATGTAAAGATAAAGACAGAGACAGACCGCACAGGTCCAAACCTACCGACAATGCTTCCGTTAAGCTATTCGTCCGTTCTCCGGTCCTCAGTGAAGCACTTTCGCAGCCCCTGATGCCCACTCCTGTGGATTTGTAGGCCTCTACTGAGACCCTTTTGGAGTCCAGTATGCCGCAAAACTCTTCTTTGACTAAGGATCCTGCGGTCGTCTCTATCTTGGATGGGTCCGGAGCTGCTGAGCAGACACCGGCTTCCGAGGAAGTCCTTCGCACTACGGATTTTTGACACAATCCGACGTCTTCTTTTGCGACTACTGTTCTTTCGAAAACGACTGACTTTCTTAGGCCCAGGGTACGAACCACACCCAAGAAACTGACGACCCAATCTCAGGCAACTGCTTCCTTGCCTCAGTCTCAAATACTTAAAATGGTGGAAGAACTTATGCTGATCAGGAAGAACTTATGCTGATCAGGGGAAGCCAAGCTACCCCCTCCAAAAGGAAAAGAGATCTGTCCCTGTAGTTTTGTCAGAACAAGAGTCAAATGAATCTGATGCATCTGAATATGAAGACAATCAACCCCTCTCTACTTATGAGGATTCTGATGCAGATGATTCCATCCCTTCCACCTCTCCCTCAGAGGATTTTTCCTTTGGGGAAACCCTTCATACCTTAAGGGAGCATTTCCAGTGGGCGAGTCAGGACTACCCTCAGTCTAAAAAGAGACTCAAGGAATTCTTAGATCTTCCACAGCACAGACCCTTGGCCATCCCTCCAGTCCTGGATGTTGTGGAGGATGTTTTCCTGGAATCCAGCTTGACTCCTGACACCCTCCTTCCTGCAAAAACAAAATTTCCCGACAGCCTATTTCTCTCAACTAGCCACCAGACCCCAGCTTTCTGCAAGGAAGATCCTGCAAGCTCTGGGGTTCATGGCATCTTGCATACTACTCATTCCATATGCCAGACTGCATATGAGGCAACTTCACTGGTACCCAAACAGCCTTTGGTGTCAACACTCTCAAGATCTGGAGACTCTTATACCTATAATTCATTGCCTCAGAAAAGATTTTCTGTGGTGGGCAACAGCATGCTTCCACAACAAGGAACTACGTTTCTCACCAACCCCACCACCCAGACCCTCACCACAGCTACATCAGACTATGCCTGGGGTGCACACCTGGATGGCAGGTTCACAGGGCCAATGGAGCCCACAGCAAATCCCTCTGCACATCAACCAAAAGGAGATGATGGCTGTCCAGCATGCTTTGATAACTTTCAAGCCACTTCTCTCCTCAGGGGCTCTCCTGATCAAAACAGACAACACCACTGTAATGTGGTATATCAACAAGCAGGGAGGGACTTACTCCTACCCTCTATGCAGGCTGGCTCTGACCCCTTGGCACACAGCCTCTGCCATGCAACTCCACCTGTTAGCACAATTCCTACCAGGTTCTCTCAACTCTCTGACAGACCAATTAAGCAGAAATCTTCTCGACCCACATGAGTGGCAGCTCAACAGAAGAACCTTCACCCTAATAACTCAGATATGGGGCACCCCAAAGGTTGACCTCTTTGCCTCCCACACCAACCATCAGCTCAGCAAATTCTGCACCAGGGAGCATCACTGTATGTCTTTGAAAGTGGATGCCCTGTCCTTCCCTTGGGTCAGTCTGTCGGTCTATGCCTTTCCTTCACTACCTCTCATCCCCAGGGTACTGCTCAAAATAAAGGAGGAAATAACAAGGACAATTCTTATAGCTCCAGACTGGCCTTGCCAGCACTGGTACCCCTTGCTGCGCAGCCTGTCCCCACTGCCACCATGGCATCTTCCTCAGATTCCAAACCTCCTGACCCAGAGGGAAGGGGAATTCCTGCATCCCCAATTGCAGACACTCAATTTGGCAGCTTCGCTTATTCCCTACCCTCCGATCAATCTGCCAACCTCAGTAAACAGGTTCTAGATATTATGCATGACACCAGATGCCCTAGCACTAGAAAGTCTTATGCTGACAAATAGAAAAGGTTCTGTACCTGGATTCAGGGTAAGGGAGCCAGTACGGCACAGCCCTTCCTCCCTCTCATCCTGGATTACTTAGCTGACCTACTACACAGTGGCTTCTCTTTCTCCTCTGTTAAAATTCATGCCTCTGCTATCTCTGCTCATTTTCCCACTGAACATTTCCTTTTCTCACACCCCTTGATCAAACACTTCCTAAGAGGGGCTAGCAATTTGAGGCCACCCAGAAGACCACCAACCCCAGCTTGGGACCTTACCTTTGTGTTGGAAAAGTTCACCCTGCCCCCTTTGCAGAGCTAAAATTTCTCTCCTGGAAGACAGCTTTCCTTCTGGCCATCATTTCAGCCAAAAGAGTCTCCGAGCTGCAAGCACTCATGGCTGTGGAACCATTCATCATCTTCCATGCTGACGGTATCCCTCAGGACTAACCCATCCTTCATGCCCAAGGTGGTGTCCAGTGTGGCTCTCAACCAATCCATTCATTTACCCACCTTTTTCCCTAATTCCCAGAACAGGGGGGAAAGGATCCTGTACTCTCTAGATGTGGGCAGACAGCTCAAATTCTATCTAGACAGGACTAAATCCTTCAGAAAGTCTGATTAATTGCTGGTTAGCTTTGCTACAGGGGCAGAAGGCAAAACCATCTCCAAACAAATCGTTTCCAAATGTATAGCACACTGCATCCATTTCTGCTACAAACAACATGGAAAGCCTCCCCCCAAGGTGGTCAGGACTCATTCCACCAGAGCAGCTCCACCTCTGCAGCTTTCCTCAGAGGAGTCCCCACCAGGGACAGCCTGGAGGCTGCCACCTGGACATCTGTTCACACTTTTACCAAACATTACCACCTGCCTCTTTTCTCCAAATCCAGGGCATGGTTTGCCTCTGCAGTCTTGCAGGGCATCTTAGCCAGCTCCTAGTTTCCTTGACTGCCTCCACCCATTTCCTCAGCTTTGGGAATCAACCCAAATGTGATGACTGCAACAGTGAAACACGAAGAACATAGTACAGTTATATACACTTACCATAAATGTAGATGTTTGAGTGTTTTCACTGTTGCAGTCCTGATTTCCCTCCCTCCATCTCCCCTTTTATTCTTCTCTTTCCTTACAAGGGACATATTGGTATTTACTTTCTACTGGTGGGGTTCTTCCACCAGAACTTGGCTGCTACTTGGGGGCTCCTGACAGGTTAGGGCAAGAAAAACTGATGTAATGGCATCGGCTGCCTTCCTTTATACTACTGACGACCTGATGTCAGTCCTGAAGCGACAGCAACCGACGCAGAAATACTGAGCCTCTGGTATTTGGGCCGGCCGAGGGCTACCCTGGCACAAAAAACCCAAATATGATGATTGCAACAGTGAATACACTCAAACATCTACATTTATGGTAAGTGTACATAACTGTACTTTCTAAAATTGCTTGGCAGTGGTGTGACCTGCTAGGCTTTCCTGAGGCCAATTTAGCTATTCTGAAATAGCAAGATTGTAGTTTTTTTTCTAAGGGATGAATATAGATTGGTAAAAATGGCACTTCCATGTAGAAGGGAGGGGATAAGTAGGGTACTGGCCAATTTAGTTTTGGCGTGATTGTCTAGGTAGAGTTTATGACGGTACAGTTTCCCTAGTTTAAAGTGGGTTTTCTTTAATGCATTGAGGATATGTGGTTCAAAAGGGAGTTTATAATCAGTTGTTATGCCTAATAATTTTGCTGTATTCACAACTTCAATTTCAGTATTATCTTGAGAAAAGATTCTGAAATGTATGTCTGGTGGTTTTGTGGAAAGAAGTAATTGTTTTTTGGGGGGTTTAACAGTAATTGTGCATTGTTTAGCCAGGTTTCTATAGTTGTGAATGCATTTTGAGTAACCGTAAGGAGGATTGAGAAATTATTGGCGTCAGATATGATTGTAGAATCACCAGCGTACTGGGTGAGACTACCTTGTTGAGAAGCTTTGTGAAGGACGGGACTCGTTGATGAAGGTATTAAAGAGTAAGGGCCCTGAAATGGATCCTTGTGGGAGTCGTATATTATAACTAGACAGTTCATTGTGCCATCTGACTGATTGTTCAGTATTGTTTAGGTAGGAGGAAAACCAGTTTAGGTGAGAGATATGGGGGGAACGTACTAGTTTTCATAGTTGTTTTAGCAGTTTAGTATGGGATACAGTATCAAAGGTCTTAGATCTAATAAGATCACTGAAGTAGGGTGACCAGCATCTATGGCTTTGTTAACAGTATCAGTGACAGAGAGAAGGGCTGTGATAGTGCTATGATTGGAATGGAACCCATGTTGGGGTAGGGGCAAGAAGATTATTCTCAGTTATGTATTTAAGGAGCTGAATGTGTACACATTTTTCCAATATTTTTGATATGTTACATTAGGTTTGATGCTTAGAGTTAAAAAAATAATGGCCTTTCTTCTTATTGTTCAGCAGTGCTAATCCTTTGTTTGTTGCAGATACCTGATGCACCAGTGTGGGATACCAGACTTCTATATTGATTCAGTGTGCAGTGTACTTTAATGTGAGACAGAATCTTTCCTCTGTACAATATATCTCTACTGCTTGTGTCCCACTTAGGCATATCTAGCCCAAAGGAGTAAAGCAGGTTTTGAGTGTGATTAGAAAGGTCTGGAAAATGCTTTACACTGATGTTTGTACAAAATATTAGCAATACTGCCTTGAGTAAAATATATATAACTGGGAATCCTATATGATACCAGATGTATAGGCATAGAGATTCCTGGATTTTGTAAACACAAACTTCTTGGACCAGATAGTCAATATACCAAAAAGGGGTGAAACCAGAATGGATCTGGTCTTCAAGCCTTTGTGTTGGAGTGGAGCCTTCTAGCTTATCAGTGGGAGTGGTAAGTACTAGGTAGCCTGTCTACCACAAGAGGAGTGGTTTTTGGCCCAGAAGTTGTAGTTTATTGATCATTTGGGAAGCTGTCCATCTCTTTCAACTTTCTGGTTTAAAAGACCACATCTGCGCTTGTTTCCCATCGTTCCTGTAACTAACCTACTGGAAAGCACTAGAAAGCCTTAAACTAATACAAGCCTTCTAGCTTAAAAGAGAGTCTTAGGCGTGATTAAGTATCAGTTTTCTGTACTTCCTTGCTGTACTTAACTGTTTTCTGCCTAAACGCTGATTTTCCAGCATTTATTGTGATTTAAAAGCTTGTTTTATTTCCACATATTGTACTTATTTGACTGCCTGCACTTTTAAAAAGCCGTTTTTTTGTTTAAATAATTTGTTTAACTGTTGTAGGCTACACACTAAAGTTCGATGGCCTTTTGTGATCGCTTGTAGTCGTTTAAAACTGTTTTAAGTGTACTTTTTATTGTTTTTGCCTTATCTTTTAAAAAAAAAAAAAAAAAACCAAAAAAAAAAAAAAACATTCCTTGTTTCCCACCCTTCTAAGCGAGTATAGTCCAGTTTTCAGGATAGTGCTGAATTCAGGGCTGTGTTACAAGTTTCTGTGTTGCCCATACCTTAATTGGATAGAAGGAAGTTTCTCTGTTCACCTGTGAGAGAGGGGAACTTTGAGCAGCCATCTGTCCCTGGAGGAGTGGTTCCAGCCCAGAATTTAGTAGTTTAAAAACCACGTTTGCACGGTTTTGCAAGAAGCACCGGTTAGCTACAGTTAAATTATTCCCGGCTCCACTAAGTCTCCTCTTCAGTTTTTCCCTTGAAACTAGTCTCTCAACCTAACACAATCACAGCCCTTAAGGCAAAATAACATACCTAACGCACTAGTAATAGGTGACTCTATAGTCAGACACACTGACGTCCCACTCACTAGGCTGGACAAGGAGAATGTTACTGTTAGCTGCTTGTCAGGAGCCAGAATCTGCCACATAACAAAGCACTCAGGTCACTCCAGAACAAGTACAAATATGACTCTGTCATTGTCCATGTTGGTGTGAATGACCTGAGATGTACCTCCCTGGACTACATGAAAAAAGACATGGAAGAACTCTCTGATCATGTAGCCCAGGCGGGTATGACCCTGACCCTGAGTAGCATCCTGCCCTCACCAAAAATGATACTTCAGTATAAAGAAAAAGTGATCAATTTCAACAATTGACTAAGCTTCTGGTGTCATTCAAAGGGGATCCAGTGTCTGTCAGCCTGGGACGACATACCGGACAAGCCGCGTTGCTTCGCAAGAGACGGCTTGCACCTGTCACCCCTAGGATTTTGAATACTGGCCAAGGCTCTTGCTGCCCGCATAGTGCCTTTTTTAGGCAAGGCTCAAAAGTCAAACCCACTCCATAAACAGCACAAATAAAAAAATGAGGGTTATCCTACTTAACACCAGGTGTTTAAATCTCAAAATGCATGCGCTCGAAGCACTCCTCAGTATGGAGAATGTCAACATCTGTGCAGTAACTGAAACCTGGTTCAAGGCTCCAGAGAGCACTCCAGCACTACCGGGCTACAACTCATACCACACAATTTCGACCACAGAACACAGACCGAAACACAAAAGGAGGGGGTGTATCCATATTCATCAAGGATACCTACACCTCCAGGTTAGTGGCGCAGCATGATACCTCTGAGATCATCCATGTGCAGCTAACATTGGGCAAATCTGCAGTGCAAATTGTGGCCTGCTACAGATCACCCTCCATGACCCAGGACCACCACTCTGCCTTTCTGGAGACACTAGAAAACATGAAGGTCCTACCGAACACCCTGATATTTAACGATTTCAATTACCCTACCATTAACTGGGAAAACTACTTGAGTACAAACTCCCAGGCTCAGCGCTTCCTGGAATTTATCAACTCAAATGACCTGGATCAGCTGGTAAACTCCCCTACCAGAGGTGAAAACATATTGGACCTGGTCATCACCAACATGGGCGACTGGTGTTCCGCACAGGAGTTCAACCTGTCACTGGTTAGATCAGACCATAAACTAATAACTCTGGATGTCCACACCCCACCACCACCCCCAACCAAGGAAACCACAGTGAAAAACTTTTCTAAAGCAAACTTCACCTTACTTAAGACAGAGGTGGTAAGTTTCACAGCCCCCACCCTAAAAGATAACGCTGCCCAAGATGCAGAATCCTATACAAATGCACTCTATGAGCAGCTACAAGGATGCATGGATTGTGCCATCCCTAGCAAAACCAAGACTCACTCCCCTAAGAGAAGGAAACCAGTCTGGTGGACCCCTGCCATAAACAGGTTATACAATAAAAGGAGGAATTTAGTTCAGAAAAAAAGCAAATCCCAAGAAGGAAAGATATCACTAATCAGTATCAATAAGAAACTAAGGTCCCTCATAAAATCATCCAAGGCTAACTTCAAAAGAAAAATAGCCACGGATTCGAAAGATAACCACAAAGCCTTCTTTAGCTATGTCAAGAATCTAATTGGCAACTCACAGATATGCTCTGAGCTAGTGCAAAATAGCACAAAATATACTGAACCTACTGATATTGCCAACATCCTGGCAGATAGTCAGTGCAAACTTCACCCCCCCTCTCACCTCCAAAAGGGCCCACAACCATACCGGAAAAGTGTAGTGTCCCAGAAATCACAGACGCACAGGTGAAAACAGTCCTTTCAAAAACCAAAAACACAGTGTCAATGCGGCCAGATGGTGTCCCAGGATGCATCTTGCACGAACTACAGAATGAACTAACCCCCCACCTAAACACGCTGTTCAACATCAGCCTTTCTACAGGCAAAATGACCATAGAATGGTGCACAGCAACGGTTATTCTGCTCCATAAAGGAGGGGCCACAACTGACCCTGGTAACTATCGCCCCATAAGCCTGACTAGCCTGGTCTGCAAGGCTATGGAGCGCATCATCATGGAACTCATTAACAAAGACATTGGGAACCTCCAAACACTTGACCCAATCCAGTTCGGCTTTGTTAAGGGCAGATCATGCCTACTAAACCTGGTTGATTTCTTTGAGACAGTTACCAAGGCCATAGACGAGGGAAAGATGGTTCACACAGCCTACCTTGACCTTGCCAAGGTATTCTACACCATTCCTCACACAGGTATTATAGAAAAACTCACCAGTCTGAACATAAACCCCTATGTCACAAGATGGGTTGCCAACTGGCTTACAGACAGAACTCACGCGGTAAGAATAGCAGGCTCCAGGTCCGACTCTAAACCAGTCACAAGTGGTGTCCCGCAAGGCTTGGTCCTGGGACCCCTACTTTTTGACATATACTTCTCAGAAGTACAGGCAAACACAGGACTATGGCTAACCAAGTTCGCCGATGACTGCAAACTGGGAGCCATAATTGACTCTCCGGCTGACACGGACATCCTCCAAAAAGGCCTTACTGAGACGGACACCTGGTGTCAAAGTCATGGCCTCAAGCTAAATGCCAAAAAAATGCATAGTCATCCCATTTGGGAAAAACAAAACACTCACGAATGACCACATAGGTGGCAGCCCCCTTAATACAGAAGAGGTAATAAGAGATCTGGGGACCCAGCTAGATAGTAATCTCTCCTTTGACAATCATATTGCCAAAGTAGTTAGGAAATCCTTCTATGTAGCCCATCTAATTACTAAAGGGTTCACATCTAGAAATAAAGAGGTTATAGTGCCCCTCTACTCGTCACTCATTAGACCCATCATAGAGTGCAATGCCCCATTTGGGATGTATGTCACAAGACACTTCCAACAGCTGGAAAAACCACAGAAGTACCTCACCAAGAGGATTACTGGCCTCAACCATATGTCCTATGCAGACCGACTGAAAAAAAACTCCGGCTGTACTCAGTGGCATATCGCTTACTCAGAGGTGATCTCTGCCTGACTTACAAAGCCATGTCCAACTCAGAATTGATGGACATGCTCCACCTAAAGAAATCCAAGTCACTGCGAGCCACGTGCTCTAGTGAGCTAAACCTCGCCACAACAATAAATAGAACATGCTGGAGGGATAGATTCCTGCCACAGAGACTCCTCATGCTTTGGAACAAAATTCCTATCTACGTTAGGCAGAACCCCTCACTAACACTCCTCAAGAGAAACCTTGACGAGTGGATGGGTAACAGAAAATACACCCCTGGGATCACTTCATTGTCTCTGCTTGACAGAGGCACAGTTAATTAATCAATGGGGTGGCGAAAGCCAACACACTCTGACTAGGCTTATAAATGCCCTCGGGCAGATAGCCTAGTACCTACCTATGAACCTATGAACCTATGTGAGAGTGCTGCACACCCCCTACTGTAATGTCTTCCCTGGTAAGGTCAGACCACAAAATGGTCTCCTTGAAGTAAAAATAAAACCTGGACACCCAGCTAAACCTGGAATATTCAGGAACTACTCTAAGGCTAACCTCTTGCTATTAAGTGATAACCTGGCAAAATTATAAGCCCCCATAAAGCCTGAGAACACTGCTACCTATGCAGAACTGTTCACAGAAACCCTGTACAAGCATGTTAATAGCTGCACCGAGGCAGTTGTACCCACCACAAAGAAGTACAGAACTAACTCAAAAAACAAGCCACCCTGGTGGAGTCACAAAATCAATAGACAGTATAACAGAAGGAAGAAAATCACGGCAAAAATTAGGAGATGCAGCACCCAGCAGGATAAAAGCACTTTCATCAAACTAAACAAACAATTCAGAGAACAAATAAAGCCTACCAAAGCCAAATTTGCGGCAAGTTTGGCCTCCCAGGCCAAGGACAACCACAAAGCATTCTTTAGCTATGTTTGCAACCTCAAAGGCAATACACAGTTGTGTGCAGAGCTCATTGTAAATGGAGCCACCTATACTGAGCCAGAAGATATAGCAACTCTCCTGGCTGAAAAATTGAGCTCCAACTTTACCCCTTTCTTCCCCTCAACCTTCCCTCAGGAAATGCCATCAAATATAACTCCCCCTACTATCACTAGGGAACAGGTCCTTGATGTTCTCTCGAAGACCAAGAACACTGCATCAGTGGGCCCAAACAATATCCCAGGATGCCTTCTAAATAGCAAGAAACATGACCTATCAGGGCGTTTGGAATTACTATGTAACTGTAGCCTCCAAACAGGCTTTGTGCCTCCTGAATGGAGAACAGCAACAGTCATCCCTCTGCACAAATGTGGGCCATCTACAGACTCTGGAAACTACAGACTCATAAGTCTCACTAGTCATATATGTAAAGCCATTGAAAGAATTATTATGGAAATGATCAACAGAGATGTAGTAAACCTCCAGACACTGGACCCAACCCAATTTGGTTTTGTCAAAGGCAGATCATGCCTACTCAACCTGGTGGACTTCTTTGAGAAGGTAACCAAAGCAACGGATGAGGGAAAAATGGTTCACACTGCCTACCTTGACCTGGCCAAGGCATTTGACACAATACCCAACTCGGGCATTGTTGACAAACTCAAGAGGTTAGGTACAAACTCGTATGTCAACCGGTGGCTAGCCAACTAGCTCACAGACAGGACTCGGGAAGTTAGAATTGGGGAGTCCACCTACACAAAGAGGCCAGTCACAAGTGGAGTGCCTCAGGGATTACTTCTTGGACCACTCATTTTTAGCATTTACTTCTCTGAAGTCAAGGCCAATGTCAGTGGTCTCTGGTTGACTAAGTTCGCAGATGATTGCAAATTAGAAGCTATCATTAAATCCCACAATAACACAAATGTTCTCCAGGAGGGGCTGACACAGACAAACAACTGGTGTCAGAGCCATGGACTAAAGCTAAATGCCAAGAAATGCATAATAGCATCCTTTGGGAAGTCATCCACCCCCTAGTAACTGTAATATTGACAACATGCCCCCCAGTAGTCAGGGACTTAGCGAAACACATAGGTAGTAATCTAGCCTTTGACCTTGATGTGTCTACAGTAGCGAGGAAAGCATTCTATGTTGCGCAACTTATAAACAAAGGTATGGCATCTAAGTCAAAGGAAGTCATTGTTCCACTGTATTCAGCATTCATCAGATCTGCCATCAAGTACACTGCCCCCTTTGGTATGTACCTAACCAGGCATATCCAACAATAGGAATGTCCACAGGGGTTCCTCACTAAAAGAGTACAGGGTGGTATAAGTAAAATCTCCTGTGGAGACCACCTCAATGCCCTATCCCTGTATTCTGTCTCCTACAGGCTTTTGAGGGGAGATCTATGCCTGGCATACAAGGCATTGGGTGACCCCACTCTGATGGACCTCCTGCGTATCCACAAAATAAACAGTACCAGAATTACCTATTCTAAAGACTTAAACCTTGCATGTGATATAAATAGGACCTGCTGGAGAGACAGGTATGTATTCCAGAGTCTACCCCGTCTGTGGAACAGGCTCCCCATCCATGTGAAGCAGAGTTCCTCCCTAACCCAATTCAAGTGCAACATGGACAATTGGATGGGAACAGGAAAGTAATCCCTGGTTCAGCACCTATGTCTCTAACAGACACAGGCAACCTGTAAATGGTTCATCTCCCAGGCCCCTGCTTACACTTATCATGGGTATCAGAACTTGTCAGAGATTTGGGGTGCATGACTAAGCTTAAAAAGGCCCATGTGGTCATTAGCCTGGTAAACACCTATGAACCCTATGACTCTCTCTTTCTCTCTCCCTATATATATATATCTATATAGATGTAGGACGTTTGCTCGTATGAGCAAACATCCGAATCCATAATAACTGAACACACTTTAACAAAAGTGCTTTTATCGAAAAAGCGCTTTTGTTAAAGCATGTTACAAAAAAAAAAAAAACACTACATGTGCCCCCCATACCACCCCTACTTTAATATTCTCCCTCCAAGACCGCATTACAGTGGGGAAAAGGGAAATTTCCATTACCATCACTGTAGTACAGCCTGGGCAACAGGCATACTTTCATGAAAGTGCTTCTTCGGTGAAAAGCACTTTCGCGTAAGTATGCCCGGGCGTTTGGGTTTCGGTCGTTTGCTCATATATATACATACACACACGCATATATATATATATATATATATATATATATCTGCACACACGTCTTGTATGTACACACACATTATATATATATATATATATATATATATATATATATATATATATATATATATAGATATAGATTTTTTAGGGCAGCACAGTGGTGCGACAGTTAACACTGTTACCTTATAGCATGTCACCTGGGGAGCCTTCTCTGTGGAATCTGCATGTCCTCCCTGTGTTTGCTTGGGTTTCCTCCGGGTGCTGTAGTTTCCTCCAACATTCCAAAGGCATACAGTAGGTAGATTGGATACTCCAAATTTGGTGTGTGTGCATGCGAGTGTGTAGTATGGAAAAACAGCCACGGCAGGGCTAGCCACCCAGCATTTTCAACCTTGGCTGTAGATGATTATCACTTGATTATCACTGTTGAAGTGCCACACTGACCCTATGTGTGCGAAATGGGGCTGTGGATAAATATATATATATATATATATATATATATAAATATATATATATATATATATATATATATATATATATATATATATATATATATATACACACACATACACACACACACACATACACATACACACACACTGTAGGGAGGGAAGTGTTTTCTCAGGTAACAGATCAAGTTCAGTTGGGGCACAGAAGTGTTTAAAATTATATAAAAAGTGATAGAAACAAACTGTGAAGAACCAGTTTGTAACAATGACAAATAATATAAATAAATTATAGCAAAGTATAGGCTTTAATATGGAACATTTTGAATTATGTTTGAAATGTTACTGGGTTGGGTGGGAAAAAGAAGACAAGATACTAATTTATTTTTGCAGTAATAATGCACAGATAATATTGTTTAAGAAAATGCACCTGAATCATAAAAAATATGAATATTTTGCAAAAAAAAGTGGGAAGATAGTTTCTTTGCTGGAATAGAAGGAGACCAAAAGAAAGGGGTCTCAAAAGGGTATGTGAATAAAGATTGATGAACAAATGATGGATAGGCGAGGGAGATTTATAGTAGTGAGAAGTTGTTGGCAGAGTATAAGATTTACACCGGTTGCACTAAATATTCCATGGTCGATCTAAGAGTCAGCTATGACTCTTTAAGAGAGAGCACAAGCAAGATTAATCTATAACTAAAATGAGGAGCTCTGGTTGCATAGAGGGATAGAGTCTTGACTATGGCCCAGGTGACCTGGGACTGATTACCTGTGGCAGGGAGGTATAGGCTTTCATCGATGACAGTCCTTGAAAAGGGAAGGAGTGGTCTAAATGGGGAGCTGCCCTCAGACATGTGTTGACAAGCACAAGAGAGGGGAGGACGAAGAAGAGTGGGTAGGTCATATATACCACCACCTACAACTAGAAGACGGACAGCAGACGCCCAAAGACACCATTAGATTCCTCGTTGTCCCTGTCATAAATTCTTGCATTGCACCGGTGGGGGTGCATCACAGTGGCTATAGAAGAGGTATAAGATGTGGAACACTGGGATGGTTGTCAGAATGACAGTAAGGGGGGTACTTTAACTGAAATATTGTTAGATTTGAACCTAAGCAACAATAAGCTTGCAAAGAATTGAGATAGTTGTAAACTGAGGATTAGAAATTTGGCACAGTCACAGTAGATAGCCAGAAGCCTTTAGAAAGTAAGGGATTTTTGGAAGTGAAAAAGATTAAGTGGGGCACAGCAAACCGAAGAGCAGTTTAAAGAAGCTAGCATGTCTATACAAGCGTACTTAGATGATATGAATGAACATAGAACAATGATTTTAAAACCACCATTTTTCTCATTAACTCTAGAACAATTACATTGTTTGCTCAGCAACAAAGTTTAAAAGGATGATAACTAAACTAAGGAATTCTGAGAATGGTAAGGTAGAAGATGACAAAGGAAAATTATGAATGTAATGGTAAATTGTTAATGTACACTGTATAGATATGGCATAGAGGCTGGGAGCAACTCTCACGAATGATAACATATTTGAGCAGTTGACAACTCCCTCAGTTAATAGAAGTAGGACTAGAGATAGTAACATCAAACGTAATGGAAATTGAAATGAAAGAAGCAATAAGAAACCCAAATACAGGTAAAACCCTAGATAGTGATGAAATTCCAGTAGAAGTGTGGAAGAAGAAAGAACAAGAGATAAACTAGCTAGTAATTTTTAACAATATTTTTCTGGAAGGGATGTCCCTTTGACTTTTAATGAAGCAGTACTGGTAGTTATATCAAAGGGGGAAGGATCCTGTCGATTCAGGAATAAACACACCTATTTGATTTGGAATCAAGACTACAAAGTGTTTATGGTGATGTGTGGGTTTATAAAAGGCAAACATTTAACAGTATTAACAGAACCCTTAAGATTCAAATGGCTGCACTGGAAAATAATATATTAATAGGTGTGGATGCCAAAAAAAGGAGTTTGACAATGATAGTTGGGAATTTGTGAAGAGATCTTTTGAGGCATTTGGTTTTCTACAAAGATTGGTCACATTAATATTTAATTTAATCATTTACATCAGAGCTAAAGTTAGGGTGAAGTGTGGTGGTGAGTGGTGTAAAGCATTTAGTTAGCCTTACAGGAGGAACTAGAAAGAGGTGTCCACTTTCACTTTCACTCTTTGATTTGCATTTAGAGTCATTAGCCAACGTGATAACACATTCAAACACAGATGGATGTAAATGGAAAAATTCTATTGAGAACATAGCCCTATTTGTAGATGGCATGCTGTTATTATGTTACCAGTCTAGAGCATAGTATAAACATTGCATTTAATAAACTGAAATATTTTAATAGTCTAGCAGGATTCAAAGTATCTGAAGTAAAAAACAAATGATGCAGAAAAGAAATATATCCCAACATACAATTTTTTACAGACCTTCCCTTTTTGTGTGGCCCTGACAAGATGAGGTATTTGTGAATTTGGTTGAAACATGATGTTGAAGAAGCAGCTAAAGAAATATGGAAAGAACTTGCTCAGAAATGGTGTTTAAGATAAGACTACAGAAATTGCTGTTCATAGATATTGACAATGAGGTGCAAGAAATTAAGATGCATTTTGTCTCACTGTTCTTTATATAGGTCAAGTTTATTTGCATCAACCAAGAGAGCACATGTGGAATAATGTGAAAAAGGAAATAAAGGATTTTCTTTGGGATAACAAAGAGTTCAGTGGTGAATAAACTAATACTGACAAAGTAGCAGGATGTTCTTGTACTTCCAGATATGGAGGCATAGTAATGGGCTTTGTGAAAGAAAGATTTCAAAAAAACAGGTGATAAAGGAGATGAGGCAATAAAATGGTATGAAGTTTTTCATATGTTTGGGTTATTAAACTCAAATCAGCTTGCATATACTGGTCAATTGTTTAGAATTTAAAGAAGGTATTCAGAGGTTGGAGTAATTTTGTTAAACTACAAAAAGTAAATTTTATAACTGAAGTTAGAACAGAAATGACATACCAGAAAAGAGGAATAAGTAGACCCTGCAAGGTGGGTCTATATTATATTATCACACCCTTAGAAAAGCGAATGATAAATAATCGACCCCATGTAAGCAAAAGCTTACAACGTTGAAACCTCAGAACAGTGATTTTTTTCCCAAGGGGAAAAAAATTGCTGTTCTGAAATAAAAAAAAAAAAAATACTTTAAAACATTGCATAATATGGGGGACTGTGCCCCCCGCACCCACCTACTTAAATATACCAACTCAGAGATCGCACTGAAGTGCCGAAAATGGCAAAGTAACAAAAGCGGCCAAGCAAATTCTTTCCCAGGGAAATAATTCGCTGAAAAGCCCTTCATTATTTTGCCTTTTCGCTCTTGTCAGTTCGATCAAGATGCATTCAACAAACTTCGTCTGCGATCTGGTAATAAGAACCCTGTAAGGCAGTATTAGATTTGAGAAGGCAGTCATCATAATGGGGGAAAATAGCATGCAGTGAATGATTAGATAAATATATTACAGATGATTAGTGGAGGGAAATATATTTTAACCTTAGATAAGCAACTAAATCAAGAGTATTTATAAATTTTGGGTTCTTCTTCAAAACATCTAATTTCCATATCATCGAAACTCAAAACACTCGGACCATAACATCGAAAACCCAAAACAGTGAAAACTTGTAAGATCGAAAGCCCAAAACACTAAAACTTTGTATCACACCATCTCATAACATCGAAAACTACAATGCACAAGTGAATAACATCTCCTCCACCTATAAATAAAATAAATATACCAACTCCGAGATCATACCACAGTGGAAAAAAGGTAATTTCCTAACCCCACTGTATCGCTATCACCATACAGAATGTACGCATAATATCTAAATCACTTACCTGTATGGCCTGAAAACAGGTACAGATTGGCAACATAAACACTTTCTTCTACTGACTTCTCCTGGAACTTCTCAGAACACTAACTTAATTTCATTGAAAGCACCAAATCCATCACTTAACAAGACCAGTATTAACTAATTGCCTGCTAAACTGTCAAAACACGACATTAAACAAACTACAAAGCAGCAAAACATACCAACTGCCATGTTACCTCACACAATAACTACAACTTCGTAAAGTGATACTACAACATTAACAAATTACACTATAACATTTACATGTTTGACGATACTCTACGTGATGTTATACATTTTCCGGTGTTATGAACTTCGATATTATGTGTTTTCAGTGTTTTGGGTTTTTGATGTTATGGTTTCACTGTTTTGAGTTTCAATATTATGGGAATTAGATGTTTTGAAGGGGAACCAAATTTTGTATGGAAATATTTGCATTAATATTTCTATACCCCTTAGAGACCTGAAAAAAAACATTTCCACAGACGAAACATATAATGGAGATGTGATGCTTCAGAAAGATTTTCATGGAAGCATTTATTTTGGAAATGTACAGAGTTGATTCAATACAAAAATTACTTGAATAATTCCTACCACATTTTAAAGACATGAGGAGACTTTCAATCGTCTGTAGGTGTGAATGTGCATGCATTTGTGCTATGGAAGAAAGATCTGACAAATGCATTTTTTATTTCTTTAGTGTTTTCATTGAAATGCAAAGTCAGGGAATTGTGGCATTGGTACATGTAACAACTAGAAAAACAACTACATAAAAAGATCAGCTTGTTAAGCATTGCCATGTTCATGTAAGCTGCAAATTAAAATCTAGATTCAACAGGACTATTGTGTATCATAAGTGGGATGATTTAAATTCAGTGTTTTGATATTTTTGTTGAGTTGACATAAAGGAAAGCACTAAAGTGGTGAAAGAATTGCTATCTGAAATGTTGATAGTGGCTAAGGAAAGTATAACTAGAAATTGGAAACCAAAGAAAAATACAAATAAGAGATGTTGAAAAAGATAATTACTAGAGATTAAAAAATTAAAACTAAGGAACTGAGAAATTTTAGAGATCAGGTAGTAAAAGGAATACAGCAAGGTGGTCACTGGTTAGTTCTTGATCCCAGATTATATTGTAAATAGTTAATGTGTGTGTTTAACTGTTTTAGGACCAATGTTAAATTAAACCTGAAATTAAAAATTGAGAGAAGAGTTGATTGTGATATTTGGATTTACGTGCTTAACAATGGCAAGTTATTGAAAGTTAAATGTAAGCACTGATTATCTGATATGAGGGGAGTTTATTATTAGGGTCTATGTCAGAACAGTGAAAACGCAAACTGTTAAACGCTTACATGAGCGAATAATTAGAAACTTGAAATTGGTATTGTGGGGTGGCTTCACCCCTCACACCCTCCGCTATATATATATTCCTACTCCGAGATCACACTACAGTGAGGAAAGGGCAAATATTCCTATCTTTACTGTACTGCAATCCCAAAATACCAGTTTCGAGTTTGATTATTCGCTCATGTGAGCATTCGAGAGTTTGCATTTTCGTCGTTCTGAAGTAGACTCTATTATTATTGTAGAAACATACAGTTATAAAATAGTTGCATCAGCAGTCAGTGGTGAAATAACACCATGGCACTGGGATTGAACACTGTATAAAAATGGAAGTGTGGTAAATATTAAAGATTTTTGCTCTAAAAATTTGGGGCCATTGGACTGTTGGTGGATACTGATTATTCACTATACGCCAACTGGAAAATGATTATTCTCTCTGCAGCAGTCAGAAGAGAATTTATTTTATCCTGGCAATCAGGGGATGTTGAGAGGCAGTTTATAAGATTCAAACTGCTGTATTCAGCTGTCTTCAGAATAGTATTTTTGTGGTTGGAAATCTGGAAAAGGAGGACCTAAAAAAGTTAAACAAGCAAGGAGTGAGACAGCAAGCTGATGGAGACTCTGTATGTCCTCCTTCTAACAGTAACGGCTCATACAGTGGTTTTGACAGAGAAACCTTTTCCATTGTTCTAAAGGTAAATACTTGAGTGACAAAAAAGCCCAGGGCGTGATTAGACAAATCAGGGGTATATTGGATTTGAACCAGAGACCAGTGCTGGGAGAGCAAGATGATCATGAAGAAGACCAGCAACAATAAGGAATTAGAGATGTTTCGGAAATTTTATGAAAATTTGTATGAAGCAGAAAATTAGGGAAATCAAGAAAAAGCACAAATGGAAATATTTATGGAAGACTTAAATATACCACAGTTAGAGGTGGATGAAGCTCAAAAACTAATAGTTAAGATAGGAGGAGATGAGATAAAGTTGTGACTTAACCAATCTGCAGTAAAGTCTTCAGGAATAGTTGATATTCATGTGGAAGTTTGGAAGCTAGAAATGAAGAAAGTGGTAAAGTTCTGAAAGGTTTTGTTTAACAGTGTTTTGATCGGAGGGGAGGCATCAGCACCATGGAAAAAGGCTGCAGTGGCTGTAATACTTAAAGACCCATCTGATACAGCTTCATATAGACCCATTTCAGTCTTAAACCATGATTATAAAGGGTTTATGTCTATAACAACTAAAAGAATGGTAAAGGTTATGCTAAAACTGATAGATATGGACCAGTTTGATTTTGTGGAGGGGATTTGTAGAGGGGAGGCCATTATTATTTGACAACATTAATAGAGCAATGGTGATCGAGATGAAAGCAGAATGTAAGAAAATACTATTGTTATTTTTGGGTCTTGATGCAGAGGAAACATTCAATAGAGTAAGCTGTGATTTTGTGAGTAGGACAGTGGAAGGATTTACTTTTCCTCATAGAAAAATAAGGTTAGTTTGAAGGAAATATGAGGGATCCGAGGCAAAATCAAAGTGGAAGGGTTCCTCTCTGGTAAGTTGTGTCTAAATAGAGGAACCAGGTAGGGTTGTCCTTTTTCCCTTTGTTATTTGCATTATATGTAGAACCATTGGCAAAGAAAATAAGGGACTTAAAAATTCAAGGATGTAATTGGTATGATGTTCAAGAAAAGTTGACTTTATTTGTAGATGATATTATTGTGTACCTGACGGAACCAGAAAAGGACATCTCAGTGTTTTGGAACATTCTGAGACAGGTCCATTTTTTTCCGGGCTATAAAATTAATGAAGATAAAAACACAGGCTAAAGTTGTAAACTGTGTACTCAAACTTAAATTAGTTCAGCAGTACCCATATTTATGGAGACATGATAAAATGAAGTATTTAGGAGTATAGATTAAAAAGGATTCTGTTATGGCAGCTAAGGATATGTGGGAAGAGACTAAAAAGAGAATATAAAACCTGAGAAACTGGAAGCTCTTGTATTTGGAAATGGATAGCAAGACACAAGCAATAAAATGTTTAGTCCCTTTAGTTTTATACACAGTTCAAGCATATTTTTATCAACTAGAGGAGACGTTGTGGATAGTAATAAATACAATAGTTAAAGGATTTTATCTGGGAGGGAAAGAGGCCAAGAGTCAAGTAGGATAAGTTGATCCTCAAATAGAACAAGGAGGTTTAGGATTACTTGATTTGAGTGGATATTTTAGAGCCACACAGCTAAGGTTGTTAACACAAGCAGAAAGCTACAATTCAGTGTGGAAAGGGATGATGATGAAGCAGGAGGTATTTCAAGAAATAAGGAAAGAATGAGATTTTGGAAGCAAAACTTTAAGGATAATAACAACTGTCATACAGAGTATTGGATTAATGAAGTAGCAGAAACTATATTAGGAACTAAGGCAACACTGGAATGGAGAAATGAGATTCTGCCAGTAGGAGTGACTGGAATTAGGGATACAAAGAATAGGCAAAAGGGGGCTGGAATTCACTGTTGGAAGCTGGTAAAGGAATCAAGGTTTTAGGAACAAGTAATTAGAGAGGAAAAGGTAATAGTATGGGAAGAGGCCAAGACGACGTTTGGATTGCAGTCTAGTGATTGCCTTCCCTATCATGGATTGCCATCAGAGTGTAAACAAAGAGAAAGGGGTATAGGAATTCTAAGTGAAAGACTTGCACCAGCTGAGTATTTAGTGAAATCTGGAACAAAAGCTGCAGTTAAAAAATGGATAATTAGTAGAGAATATAAAGCATTGCGTGATTGCTAATGGAATCAATCAGAAAAGGTTAGACAAGATTGGGAAGTGTGATTAGATATGCAATTCACAAAGAAACAATGGCAGGAGATATGTATGGCCCCAAATATGCAACAAAATCTAGAAGATTTAGGATTTTTGCCTGGAAGTGTTTACATAGGTACTTTTATACCCCAAGCAGATTATAAAGCATTTTTCCTTAGGTGGATGGCAAATGTTGAAGTTGTAACAGGGAACAAAAAAGAATACCTGGAACATATGTTGTCAAACTGTAATGAGTTGACAGACTTAAAAAATTCCCTACTGAATATTCTGTCAGGAACACTGGTCAAGCAATGAGTGTAACTAAGGGAATGATTTTTTTGAGTGGGAATACAGGACCCAGATTGCCTAGACTTAAGGCCTTGTTAAGTTTAATTTTGGTGTCTGCCAAAAATCAATTACTAGAAAATGCAAATCAAAGCCTAAATCAGCTATGCTTAAAGTAGTGAATATTGTAACACAGAAAAAAGAATAGAAAGTGGAATCTTTGAAAAGAGTAGAAGTAAATTACACAAAAAAATGGAAATTGCACAATCAGTACATGCAGAAAAATGCTTTGGAGGAGGAATTAGGTTTAAGAGAAGGCAGGAATTGAAACATTTATGTAATATTGTTTTCATTTTATAATATATATATATATATATATATATATATATATATATATATATATATATACGCAGTGGTGCAGCGGTTAGCGTTGTCGCCTCATAGCAATAGGTTTTCCTGTTCGATTCTCAGCTGGAGCTCCTTCTTTGTGGAGTCTGCATGTCCTCCCTGTGGTCGAGTGACTTACAAAGACATGCAGGTAGGTGCATGTGTGAATGGGTGTGCCGCCTTTGATGGTTGGGCGTCGGGCTAGCAGCTCAACACCGTAAAAATCCACTGCCAGTCATTAGCGGACCGGAGTTCCGCTGTGGCGACCCCTAACCGGGAAAAGACGAAATACATTACTTACCAATATATGCTATGTATAATGTTATAACATTTGTAAATGTGAACTTGTTAATATGGTTTGATTACATTTGTAAAAATATAAGTTAAACTGTGTCACAAGTGATAATAAAGGTGTTTACCATACCAATCATATCCTTTTTCTAATCAAGAAAAGTTGGGTTTATTTGAAATCAATGCTATTTTGTACCTGATGAAACTAGAAATAGACATCTTAGTGTCATATAACATTTGTGACAGGTTCAGGACTTTTCAGGATAAAAAAATAATGAATAAAAAACAAAGGTTATAGCTGTAAACTACGCACACATACATGAATTTTCAGGACTTTTCAGGATAAAAAAATAATGAATAAAAAACAAAGGTTGTAGCTGTAAACTATGTACACAGACATGAGTTGGTTCAGTAGTACCTGTATTTATGGGGACACTATAAAATGAAGTATTTTGGAGTATGGATTAAAAAGGATTTGGTTATGGCAGCTGAGGATATGTAAGAAGAGGCTAAACAAAAGGTAATATAAAAACTGTGAAACTGGAAGATCTTTTTTATGGATATGCATAGCAAGATACAAGCAATGGAAATTTTTTTATTTCCTGTATTTTTATACACAGATCATGCATATTTCTATCAACCAGAGTATAAGTTGTGGACAATAATTAATAAAGATTTGAAGGAATATATTTGGGAAGAGAAGAGGACAAGCATCAAGTGGGATAAGTTCACCCTTCCAATAGAACAAGGTGATTTAGGAGTACCTGATTTGAAGGGATATTTTAGAGCTGCACAGTTAAAGCTGATATACATTACATAAGTAGAAAGCTGTAATTCAAAGTAGAAAAGGATGATGATGAAGCTGGGGGGAATTCAATAAATAAGGAGAGAGCGGGATTTTGGATGCATATCCTTAAAGAGAATAACAACAACCATACAAAATATTATTATATTCTTAAAGTATCAAAAAGTATTCTAAGAACTAAGCCAACACAAGAATGGAGAAAGAAGATGTTGCCGATAGGGGTAGGCATGAGAGAGAATAGGCAAGCGAGGGCTGGAATTTACTGGAGAAAACTGTCAAAAGAACCAAGGTACTGGGAGCAAATAACTAGTGAGGGAGAGGTAATAGAATGGGAAGAGGTCAAGACAACATTTGGACTGCAGGCTAGAGACTGCCTTCCCTGTCCGGGACTGATATCACAGTATAGGTAAAGAGAAAGAGACAGGGGAATCCTAAGTTAAAGACCTGCTCTGGTAGCAGTTTAGTTGGATCTAGAACAGAAGCTACTGCTAAAAAATGGATAAGTAGTAAGCACATAAAATACTGCATAATAAATTTAAGAATTAATCAGAGGAGTTTAGGGAAGATTGGAAAGACTAATTGAATAAGTAATTCAAAAGAAAACAATAGGAGGGCATATGTATAGCTCCCAAATATGCAACAAAGTCTAGAAGGTCTAGGATTTTTGCTTGGAAGTGTTTGCACAGATATTTGTATACCTCGAGCAGACTACAAAGAATTTTTCTCAGGTAGATCTCCAATGTAGGAGGTATGATGGGGAAGAAAGACGTAACTGTTAACATATGTTTTGGGAGTGTAATGAGGTGGCAGACTTTAAATTTCCCTACAGAGTCCTGTCTTAGAAACACTGGGTGAGCAAATGGGCGTAATTAAGGAAATTATTTTTTTTTGAGCTGGGATACTGGATACAGACTAAGGCTTTGTTAAGTTTAATTCTGATGGTGGCAAAAAAGCAAGTACTAGAAAATGGAAATCAAAGTCTAAACTAACCGTTTTTGAAGTGTTGAATATTGTAACAGAGATAAAATAACTGGAAGTAGGATCTTTAGAAAACAGTAGGAGCAAATTACATAAAAATGGAAATTGTGGGAGCAATACACACAGAATAATGTTTTGGAGGAGGAGTGAAGTTTAAGGAAGTCAGGAATTGAGCAAATTGTATAATATTAGATTAATGATAGCTATGCAAAAGAATATATGTGATGTGTAATGTTGGCATCTAGGAACTTGTTAATATGGTTTGCTTTCTGTTATATTAATAGATGTCCGCCTATGTTTAAAGTGATAACTTAATAAAGGTGTTAAAAAAATAATGGTAGATTAGTGGTAGTAAGGGGGTATTTGCAGGGGAGGAGCATACGTTTGCTGGATGATTTAAGTATGATACACTGTCTTTTTTCTTCTTCTTCTTCTTCTTATTTGTTAAAAAGAGAATTTAAGGAATGGTTAGGTAGACATTACTTCTGAAATAGAATGTAGTAGGTTAAATGAAAATTGTATTTAAAATATGTTAAGAAAGCAAGATTTGGGAAAGAAGAGATTAAAGTATTGCAGAAGAAGGGGATCTTGCAGAGGAAGAGGAGGCTCAACTGCAGAGTGCTAACGGGAAAACAAGGGAGCATTTGGATATCCATGGATGAATTTAGGAAGCTTGCTGTTAAGTAGGTATTTTTTATTAACTACTTGAATGTACAAACTTCTTGGGCAACAGAAAATGGAATGGGTTGTCACTAGACCAACATGGCCTAGGATAAAAAAACAGAGATTCTATAGAGATGTTAGAGATATTTAAAAAATAAGGACATTTATGTAAATAACAGAAAGGAAAATACCATTAGCATTCCAATTTTTCAAATTAGACATACTAACTGAACTAGCCAACTCAGATTCTGTTGGCTGCCAATGACTGCAGACATTGAATATTAACTGCTTTTATACCATATAAGCTATCTTGTAACACTGCAAACTATGCACCTGCATGTAAATGAAATGACCATGTTACCTTATATTGTCAAATGTTTTACTATGTATTTCAGTAATGTAAATGCAAATGAAATTACCGTTGTACCTATGGTTTGTCAAATGTTTTATATTATATTTTGTTAACTGTTCTAGTTTGTGGAGCTTTTCTCCCTGGGCCTCCACTGAAAATGGGTCCCTGACCCAGTTGGACTTTCCCGGTCAACAAATGTCAAATAAATAAATACATTGTGTAAGCCATTAACCATGCTGGTTCATCTACCAAGCCTTCTAAAGGTAAGTGCCCCATTGGGGTTCCTTCCTTCCTTTCTTTTTTCCTCCTTGTAGTTTGTTTTCATGTGATCCAGGAAGGGAAAATATGAGTGTGAGAGGCAGATTCCTCATAAAGATTGACATGAGAAGTGCCTATTTTGTTTGTGTACTACACATGACTATAATAAGTATGATATTTGTCAGATGTTTGTCCTTAAGACACTCTGCAGCTGTCTATCATCCCTTTCAGTTTATTTGGAAAACCAGTGTCTGAAGATGTTGACTCAGTCATTTCTGCATTCACTCCTGTCTTAGCTGCTTGTTGGATACATTTACAGGCTCTTGGTCTCCTGATTCTCAAGCTCTGAATTCCCTAAAGATCGTACATACTTGTGTAAAAGTCCTCCATCTGATCCTGCTATTGTTTTCATGTCTAAAGATAAGCCATTATAAACTGTTTTCATCTTCCAAGCTTTTACTTTATGAGGAGGGCAGCTGTGCTATGGACAGGAATGGGGAAAAAGTGTATACTTCTGCTGCTTTGGCTTTTAGGGCCATTAATCAGACCCACTTGACTCGAAATGCCCAGGCTTTTTTCTGCCATGGGGGGGGGGGGGGGGGTACTGATATGCCTGATTTGAATAGTAAAAATTCTGCTGTTTCTCTTTTGAGTTCTGCCATTCGCGTAGCTCACCATTCTATTCATTGCAGCTATAAAGCAGCTGATGCCTGTTGTAGGGCAGCTACATCTGGTTCTGTCATGAGGAGATACTCTTGGTTGTGCCTTCAAGCCTTCTCTTAGGATATTAAAGTCAAACATTTAAATTCTGCTTTAGACAACCAGATTTTTTTTTTTTTGGCACTGCTGCTGCAGAATTGTTTGAAACCCTTCAGGATAAGTGCAAGGTTATGTAAGACCTGAAGCAGATTTTTGTTTCCCTTATACCTAAGTTCCAGTGGAACTGTCCGTCAAAATGTTCTTTTCCCCATAGGCAGCCTTGACAACCTCCTAGAAGCAAGAGGGTTACTAAGTGGATTTTCCCAGACAAACCCACTTAGAGTTGTAAAGATCAAAAACCTGCCATTCCTGACAAATCTGCCTCTGTCTGACATCCATCCTCCCCTTCCCCTCAGCCAGATTCTTCTGTTCCTCAGGCTGACCCTTTAATTTCCCGTTTGGAAACAGATAACCACTGATTCCTGAGTTTTTTCCATCATCCAACGTGGTTATTTTGTGGTTTGGAGGTCCCTCCATTTTCTGGCCTTCCTCAACCTCCTCTTTGCCAGCTTCCTCATTTTCCCTTGGTTCTGCAGGATCTAGTGGCTCAGGGAACCATCCAACCTGTTCCTTTGTCTCAGTATGGAACAGGTTTTTATTCCAGAATGTTTCTGGTTCCCAGGAGAGAGAGAGAGACCATGGAGTCCCATTCCAGAGCTATCTTTTCTCAACACCTTTCTCAAGGTTCCTCCTTCAGGATGTTGTCTCTTCAGATACTTTTCCTCTTTTGCATCCTCAAGCTTCTCTAGTATCTCTGGATTTGAAGGGTGCTTACCTCCATATTCCTATTTACCCTGTCTTCAGGAAGCTTTTACATCTCTTGGTTTGTTCCTGTCATTATCGGTTGTCTGCTTTACCTTTTGGTCTTTCTAGAGCTTTAAGGGTATTTACCAAATGTCTGACCCCTATGGTTGCCTTCTGCAACCTGACTCCATCTTGAGACTAAGTGTTTTGGGGTTCCAGGATTCAGACCATCCCAGTGCTAGCTCCTGCAAAAGATCATGTGGGAAGTACCCAACATTTAGCTGATGACTCTCTTTTAGCCCAGACAGCACTTCTCCCCCTTCTATTTCACCTGGACAGGGACAGTCATCACAAATTATTTTGCAGGATGGATCTCCTCATGCAAGACAAGGGATCTCTCAGTCACCCTCACTTGTCCAAACGTCAGCTGACACTTTGTGTGATACAGATTCTTTTCAGGTACCAGTTTTCTGAGAATGTGATTTGGGTTTTGCTGGAAGCCAGAAAACCCACTGCTAGAAAATCCTGTGTGACCATACCAAAGTTATTTTTTATTTACTGTCTCAGGCTTGATCTGGACCATTTTATTTTTTCTGTAAGGGTCACTTCAGTCCTTTCATATTTGTGTGAGTTGCTCAATGCTGGTTTGGCATATTCTTTTGTTAAAGTTACCTTCTCAGCCACTTCTACCTGTCTGCCTCTGATTCCACCTTTGGCTTCTAGTTTTCAAGTCAAACAATTTCCAAAAGGCATCCTTCATATCAAGTCTCCAAGAAAGCCTGTTCCTCCTCCTTGGGACCTTAGTTTTGTTCTTGAAAAATTGACTCCATCCACTTTTGAGCCTAGCTTTTCTTGTTTCCTGCACCATTGTACTTGGAATATGGATTATACTTGGAAAACTGCATTGTTGGTGACTCTTACTTTGGACAAGAGGGTCTCTGGACTTCAAGCATTCATGGTTGTTACTCCTTTTCTGGTTTTTCACATGGATCAGATTCCTGTTCACATGAATCCTTCTTTTATGCCCAAGGTGGTTAATTCATCCTTGAATCAGTTCATTCATCTTACTTCCTTTTTTCCTTTTCCACAGACTTCTAGTGAGGAGGTACTACACACCCTAGATTTACATAGACAGTTCAGATATTACTTTGATACAACAAAACACATCAGAAAATCTGAGCAACAGTTTGTTTCCTTTCATGCCAGGAAATTGGGTTTGGCAAACTGTCTCCTCTTGGATTTCCAATACAATTTCTATTTGCTATTCTTTTTATGCTGACAGCTGGCATCTTCTGTTCATGCTCATTCCTCTTTTCAAGAGTCTGAATGCTAGATCCATTTGGGAAGCTGCTACTTGGTCTTCTGTTCATACTTCTACTAAATGTTAAAAGTTGGATGTCATTTCCAAGGCCAGGGCAGGATTTGCCAAGGCTATGCTTCCTGGGTTTGTGGAGGACTCTTCTTTCCAGTAACTTTTGTACTCTCCCACAAGTAAAGCATACTGCCACAGTGATAAGGAAGGACATAGCACAGTTGTGTAAGATCATACCATAACAGTAAATGTCCTACTTCTCATTGTTGCAGTATTCTGTCTTCCTCCTGCCCCCATTACTTTCTGTTGCCCTCCTTCTGACTTCGTTTTTTTTTTTATTCCAACATTTTCTCCTTATTCTATTCTTGGATGTGCATGTTATTGCTTTCTCTGGAGTTGCTGTGATTCACCTGGAGCACATCAGTTCTGAGGTTTAGGCATCCGTTTGTCATATATGTACCTTACACCATGCACATAGGACATATATCTGACATACAATGCTTGGAAGATGTGAAGGCTTTGTTATACTGGCCAGATGTTAGGCTGTCCTCTGCAGGATATCCCAAGAATAAAGAATACTGCAACAGTGAGAAGTAAGAAATCTAATTTTGGTAAGATCTTACACAACTGTATTTACTAGATAAAAAATATTTGTTTGTTTAGGATCCTACATTAGATACTATTTTTTTATTAAACAAGAAACATCTTTTATTAAATTATCTCTTATGGCATAGGCAATCATACATTTTTGTAAATGAGAGCAAACCATACTGATAAAATTTTAGTTACAAACATTACACATCACTTATAATCTATCCAGTCACTGTCAGTCAGACATTACATAGCCCATTCAAATCCTGCCTTCTTTTAAACCTTATTCCTCATCTGCATATATTGTTCCTACAGTTTCCATTTTTTCTATGTAATTTGCTTCCACTCTTTTCTAAAGATCCCATTTCCAGTTGTTTTATCTCTGTTACTGTATTCACTACTTCTAGTACAGTTGGTATCTATTTCCTAGTAATTGCTTTTTTGGCAGCCACCATAATTAGACTGAACAAGGCCTTACTATGTCTAAGCAGTTCTGATTCCGTAACATAATTCAAAAAATAATTTCCTTAGTCATACAAATTTGCACTTCGGTATTTCTGAAAGAGTAGTCTGCAGGGAATTTTTAAAGTCTACCAACTCATTACATTCAGAAAATGTGTTTCCCATTTACTTCTTTCTTCCCCATCATACCTCCAACATGGGGTATCTACCTGAGGAAAAATTCTTTGGAGTCTACTTGGGATATAAAAATACCCATGTAAATACTTCCAAGAAAAGCCCCTTAATCTTGGACAGCCCAGTGGTGCAGCGGTAGCGTTGTCGCCTCACAGCAAGAGGTTCTCCAGTTCGATTCTCAGTTGGGGTGCCTTCTGTGTGGAGTCTGCATGTCCTTCCTGTGTTCGTGTGGGTTTCTTCCGGTTGCTCCAGTTTCCTCCCACATTACAAAGACATGCATCTGGAACATTTCTCCTTGGGCCTCCGCTGAAAATTGGCTCGTTCCAAGTCAGACTTTCGCGGTTAACAAATGTAAAATAAATAAATAAATCTTCTAGACTTTGTTGTGTATTTGGGGGGTATACATCTATCCCCATTGTTTCTTTGTGAATTGCTTATTCCGTCTCTCTTCCCAATCGTTTCTATCCTCCTCTGATTGATTCTTATAGTTATCATGCAATATTTTATAGGCTGTTCTAATTATTCTTTTTTTAACAGCAGCTTCTGTTCTAGAATGTACTAAAGACTCTACCACTGCTGGTCTTTCATTTAGGATCCCCCTGATGTTCTTCGTGTTTCACTGTTGCAGTCATCACACTTGGGTTATTTGCCTGCAGGTAGCCCTCAGTCGGCCCAAATTCCAGATTCTTGGGATTTCTGTGTCAGGTGCTGTCACCTCTTCCATGACATCAGGTCTTCAGGAGTATAAAACATGCAGCCAATGCCATTACACCAGTCTTTCTTGCCATGGAGGAGCCGGAAGCAGAAGCAGTTTGCAAGTGCCTGTCTGCCGCAACCTGAAATTTTTGTTTTTCGAGTTTCAAACCTGAAGTCTTCTAAAGCTAAGTATCCTGTTGGGGATCCTTTTTGATTACTCTAACCAATGTCAGAAAAAGTTAACGATTGTCTTGCCTGTGAAAAGCAAATACCTCACAGAGATTTTCATTCTTACTGCTTCACCTGTTTAGGCCCAGACCACGACGTCCCTCGCTGTCGGTTTTGTGCCTTGTTTAATGCCTGCACCATTTGTCATCGAGCTATCTTTGTCACTAAATTATTTCACTCTTGTTCTCAGTATTCCGAAATGGCTTCGATAAGCCATCCAACTATCTATCTTCCGAAAAAACATAACGATAAAGACAGAGACAGACCGCATAGGTCCAAAACTGCCGACGATGCTTCCATTAAGCTAGTCGCCAGTCCGCCAGTACACAGTGGGGCCCCTCTGTAGCCCCTGATGCCCGCTTCTACACATTTGCAGGCCTCTTCTAAGACCCATTCAGTCGCGAGATGCTTCTTCAACTATGGAACCTGCGGATGTCTCTACCTTGGATGGGTCCAGAGCCGCTGTGCAGGCACCGGCTTCTGAGGGTGTATTCCGACTTATGATGTTCATATTAAACCGACAACTTCATTTTTAGCTAAAACTACTGAGTTTCACAGGCCCAGAGTTCGCACTACACCTAGAAAACTGATGACCAAAGCACATGCTCAAGCTCCCATGCCACCAAAACAAATGCTTAGAATGACTGAAGACCTTATTACTCTAATTAGGGGAAGCCAGCCTTCCACTGCTAAAAGACAAAGAATTGAGTTTCTTTCTGATTCTACAATCCAGGAGTCTGATGACTCTGACCTTTCTGATTACCAGGACATACCCTTATCAACCTATGAGGATTCAGATGCAGAGGAATCCATTCCCTCTGCCTCCTCTCCAGAGGATTTTTCTTTTGGTGAAACCTTACATACTTTAAAGAGAGCATTTCTGCTGGGAATGCCAGGACTACCCTCAGTCCAAAAAGAGACTCAGAGATTTTTTAGAGTTGCCTCAGCACAGGCCTCTAGCTATACGCCCTGTCCTGGATATTGTAGATGATGTCTTCATGGAAGTCAGTCTTACTCCAGACACCTTACCACCAGCCCCTAGAAAACCTGACAGGTACTACAGAGTACCTGATTCTCACAAATTTCCAGACACCTTACCACCAGCCCCTAGAAAACCTGACAGGTACTACAGAGTACCTGATTCTCACAAATTTCTCTTTAAGAATCCTACTGTGGATCCAGAGACCATTTCCCAGGGACCTAAGGGCATTAAGGCTACTATAGCCAAAAGCCCTACCCCTTCAGACAGGGATTCTAGAGCTTTAGACAGATGGGGTTAGAAGGTGTATACCTCAGCAACACTTGCCATCAGAGCATTGAATTGCCAGTTTTACATGTTGAAGTACCAGCAACATATTATGCAATTAATTAAACAAAAAAATGGCATTACTTCCAATTTACATCTACACGATTCCAGATACACAACTTCCCAGATGGCATTCCTCAGTCCAGAAAAGCAGGTATATTTGACAAACTACTTCAAACTAATGGCCACCAAAACCCGACTATCTGCAAGGAAAATACTGCAAGCCTTAGGGTTCATGGCCTCATGCATTCTGCTAATTCCATATGCAAGACTGCATATGAGGAAACTTCAATGGTACTTAAAAAGGCTCTGGTGTCAACATTCTCAGGATCTGGAAACAGTGATTCCTATCATACCTTGTCTAAGGGCAGAGCTCCTTTGGTGGGCAGAAGCATGCAACCACAACAAGGGGCTGCCTTTCACTCAACCCTTCGCCGCCCAAACCCTGACAACAGATGCATCAGACTATGCATGGGGGGCTCACATGGCAGGCAAATCCATTCAAGGCAAGTGGCGCCCAGGACAAATTCTCCAGCATATCAATCAAAAAGAGATGCTAGCTGTACAGAATGTTCTGACAGCCTTCAAATACCTAATCCTTCCATGACAGCTGCTGCTAAAGACAGACAACACCACAGTTATGTGGTACATAAACAAGCAGGGGGAACCCATTCTTACCCACTCTGCAGGTTAGCCATGGCCCCGTGTTACACAGTCTTGAGCAACCAAGTGCACCTACAAGCTCAATTCCTACCAGGCAAGCACAATTCACTGGCAGACGACTTAAGCAGAAATCTACTGGACCCACACGAGTGGAAATTGGAGCCCAACTCCTTCAAACTTCTAATCCAGAGGTGGGGGACACCGGAGGTGGACCTGTTTGCCTCCCACGAGAACCACCAGTTGAGCAAATTCTGCACCAGGAACCTCACAGCAGGGCCTGGAAGGTAGATGCCCTACCCCCTCCTCTCAAATGTACTACTCAAGATCAAACAGGACAGGCCAAGGGCAATCTTTATTGCCCCAGACTGGCCACACCAGCACTGGTACCCACTCCTGGCACCTACATCAGACACCTTCCCTGCTGTCTCAGCAGGAGGGACAGATTTTTGCATCCACAGTTGCTATCCCTAAACCTTGCAGCCTGACTTATCCCCTGAATACACCACCAGCAACCCTCAGCAAACAGGTGCTGGATGTCATCCTTGAGGCCAGAAGGATTAGTACTAGGAAATCCTATGCTGAAAAGTGGAAAGAATATTGTTCTTGGAATCAGTCTCAAGGAAAGGACACAACAGTGCCCTCGTTACCTCAAATCCTTGATTACCTAGCAGAGTGGCTCCACAGAGGCCTATCCTTCTCCTTCATTAAGATTCATGCTTCTGCCATCTCATCTCATTATAATACTGAGCCATCTCTTTTTTCTCACCCTCTCATCAAGCAGTTCCTGAGAGGGGCTAACAATTTAAGGCCTCCGAGGAGAGCTCCCACCCCTGCCAGGGACCTTAACTTTGTACTGGAAAAGCTCACGCTTCCCCCTTTTGAACCTGCTGCTTCAGCAGAGTTAAAATTGCTCTCTCCTGGAAAACAGCCTTGCTTCTAGCCATAACTTCAGCAAGAAGAGTGTCTGGGTTACAGGCACTAATGGCTTTGGAACCCTTCGTTATTTTCCGTGCTGACAAAGTTTCCCTCAGAACTAACCCATCCTTTATATCTAGTGTGGCTCTAAACCAATCCATCCATTTGCCAACCTTCTTCCCTAATCCTCAGACTAAAGGGGAAAGGATCCTGCACTCCTTGGGCATGCACAAGACAGCTCAGGTCCTACCTTGACAGGACTAAGCCTTTCAGAAAATCTGACCAGCTGCTAGTCAGCCTTGCTGCAGGGGCAGAGGGCAAGGCCATTTCAAAGCAAAACATTTCCAAATGGATAGCACACTGCATCCATTTCTGCTACAAGCACCATGGAAAACCTACCCCACAGGGGATCAGAACCCATTCTGCTAGGGCTACTTCCACCTCTACAGCATTTCTCAGGGGAGTCCCTACCAGGGACATCCTGGAAGCGGCAACCTGGAGTTCTGTACACACCTTCACCAAGCATTACCGCTTACCTATTTTTTCTAAATCCAGAGCTGGATTTGCTATAGCAGTCTTACAAGGCCTGTTAGCCAGCCCTAACACTTCTTGACTGCCTCCACCCTTCCTCAGCTTTGGGAATCAACCCAAGTGTGATGACTGCAACAGTGAAACACGAAGAACATAGTACAGTTGTGTACACTTACCATAAATGTAGATGTTCGAGTGTATTCACTGTTGCAGTTCTGGTTTCCCTCCCTCTAGCCCCCTGGTTTTCTCTATCTATTTCTACCTGTCTTCTTTATGGCCATTTTTTATGGCAGTGGTATTTACTTTTTACTGGAGGTGTTCCACACCATATAATAGCTTTCTGTTTTGGGGGCTCCTGACATTCGTGGCAAGAAAAACTGATGTAATAGCATCGGCTGCATGTTTTATACCCCTGACGACCTAACTTCTTAGAAGAGGCGACAGCATCTGATGCAGAAACTCCAAGACTCTGGTATTCAGGCCAACAGAGGGCTACCTGCAGGCAGATAACCCAAGTGTGATGACTGCAACAGTGAATACACTTGAACACCTACATTTATGGTAAGTGTACACAACTGTACTTTTCTTTCTCTGTGCCTGTACTCTGATATCAATCATTAATAGGGAAAGCAGTCTCCAGCCTGCAGTCCAAATAAATTCTTGGCCTCTTCCCATTTTATTACCTTTCCTTTTCATATTATTTGCTCCCAATATCTTGGTTCTATTGCCAGATTTCTCCAATAAATTCCAGCCCATTCTTGTGTATTGCCTATTGTGTGTATCCCTAATTACAGTTATCCCTATCAGCAGAATCTTCTTTCTCCATTCCAGTGTTGGCTTAGTTCTTAGAGTACTTTCTGCTACTTTATAAATATAATATTCTGTATGGTTATTGTTATTCTCCTTAAGGATCTGCATCCAAAATCCCAATCTCGCCTTGCTTCTTGAGCTTGCCCCTGTTTCATTATTATCCCTTTCCATTTTGAATTATAAGTTTCTGCTTGTGCTATGTATAGTAGCCTTAACTGAGTAGCCCTGAAATACCCCTTCAAATCAGTTAATCCTAGACCGCCTTGTTCTGTTGGAAGAATCAGCTTATCCCACTTGACTCCTGCGATCTTTCCCTCCCATATAAAATCCTTCTGCTCATTATTAATTGATATCCACAACTTCTCCTTTGGTTAATAAAAATATGCCTGACTTTTGTATAAAACTAAAGGGACTAAAACATTTTAACTACTTGTATCTTGCTATCCATATCCATAAAACAGAACTTCTAACTTCTTTGTTTTTGTATTATCATTTATCATTACCTTAGCTGCCACACTGGAATCCTTTTTAATCCATACTCCCAAGTACTTAATTTGATCATTTCCCCATAAATATGGATGCTGCTGAACAAATTTGTGTGGGTATGTAACTGGCAGTAATCACCTTTGTTTTAACTTCATTCATTTTGTATCACAAAAAGATTTGAATCTGTTTCAAAATTTTCCACAACAATGAAATGTCCTTTTCTGGTTTTATCCGGTATAAAATAATATCGTCTGCAAATGAAGCCAGCTTTTCTTGACTACCATACCAATTATATCCTTGAATTTCTGAGTCCCTTATTTTCTTTGTCA
The DNA here is from genome assembly GCF_019279795.1 of Protopterus annectens. Classification (NCBI taxonomy): domain Eukaryota; kingdom Metazoa; phylum Chordata; order Ceratodontiformes; family Protopteridae; genus Protopterus; species Protopterus annectens. The sequence goes on from NC_056739.1 coordinate 905,903,935, forward strand.
GTGGTTCTAAATATAATGAAGGTAACAAAGGGTAAAGAGGACACCTCTGCTCACACATTAATTATCAGAGAGGAATGCACCATCTATAAGTTTCACCTCTGATCCCTCATATATCCTTCTAATCAGCCTTATCCTTTTATGAGGGAATGCAAATGCTTTCATTGCCCTTCTCATAAACTCCCAGCTTACTCTGTCAAATGCTTTCTCTGCATCAAGACCTGCCAACAGCAGTGGTATTTTCTTATATTCTATTTCCCTCTGGATCATCAGTGTTCTGTTAACGTTGTCAAATGTTTGCCTCCCCTCCAAAAATCACATTGATCCATATCTAGCAGGTTTGGCATCACCTTTGTCATTCTTTTAGCCATTATAGACATAGACACTTTATAATCATGGTTTAGGATTGAAATGGGCCTGTATGAAGCTGGATCTGATGGGACTTTACCCTCTTTAGGTATTACAACCATCACCGCTTTCTTCGAGGATATTGGTGCTTCTCCTCTTAAAATACTGTTAAAAAAAACTTCCAGATGTGTATCTGTTTTTTCCCTCCTAGCTTCCAACCTTTCACAGGAATACCATCCATTCCTGAGGATTTTCCTGTGGATTGGTTATACGTCACTATTTTTTATCTAATGTTTTCCTATCCTATCTGTTAGTAATTGAGCCTCATCTACCTCTAACCTTGGCATATTTAATTCTTCCATAAAAATTTCTATTTTTACCTTTTCTTGATTTTCATATTTCTCTGCTTTATATAAACTTTTATAAATTTTTTGAATAATTTCTAGTACATCTACAGTATTTCTTATCTTCATTGTAGGCTCCCTAAGCTTGATGACAACCCTTTTTACTTTCTGTTGCCAGAGTCGATGTGCTAAGAGTTTCCTGTACTCTGGAGTTATCAAAAAACAGTTGCTTAACAGCAATCTTTATGAACTCATGCATATTATCGAGGTAATCCGTTATTTCCTGTTTAGCATTCTACAATTGCTCTTCTTCTGCTTCTGTGAGATGCCCCCATTCTTTTATTTCCAACCTATTTTTAAATTCTACTTCAGTTTATCCCACTCCCTAGCTATATTTTCAGAAGTAATTTCTATATTCTCTAATACCTCCCAAATAATTTCTACTACCCATTCCTTAAATTCCTCTCTTTTCAAGAGATAGGTGGGAAAGTGCCAGTGTCTCATTTATATTTCATTACCCTGCATTTTTATTTTACTTATTAATGGCACGTGATCTGAAATAGTTATTGGATAAATATCAGAACTTTCAATTAAATTCACATATTCCCTTGAAGTTTGTCTTGTCTAGTGTAGACCAGTTTTTGTATCTTGGGAAGTCATGTATATTCACTTTTAACTCATGCTACTGAATTCACAGTTTTCTTGCCAAATATTTTCATAAATTTCTTCAAAGATATACCCTCCTATTTATATATTTTCCCTCTTGGGCCCCACAGATGCAAATTAAATTCCATTCCTTATCTAGAAGTAATATTCCCCTGCTAAAAGCTAATTATTTCTCCCGTAATTTTCTTAAGCTCCATTATAGCCGTTTTAGGTGGAATATAAATATCCTCCCTCACCAGTAGCTGTTTAGTACTACAGATCTACCGTTATCATCTTTTTTATCCTCTTTTATCACTATTGGAGCTCCTCTAGCAATTAATATAAATGCTCCTCTTTTCCTTTGTCCCAGGTATTCCACTGAATAATGGTCCTGAAAACCTGTCTTTATCAAATTGACATGATGAGTTCTTTCCAAATGTGTCTCCTGTAGCACAGCTATTTGTAGTCTGCATTTTAATGTAGTTCACTACTCCTTCTTTTTGTATATATCTGTGAGACCATTTTCATTTAAAGGTAATGTAGAATGCATCCTTATTTTAAAATGTTATTGTTCCCATTTTTTATGTGTAACAGCTTTTTTGTTAATGTCTAGCTCCAGCTTTTGTGTTACATGCTTTCACTAATGTTTGGCAGGTTGATCTTTTATACAGTTGTTTCTTGTCATATCTATTTGAGCCTATGTCACAGCTTAGAAAACTTTTTGTTTTATTGAAGTCCCTCAAATAAAAAAACAAACACATCTC